>NC_052392.1:27965880-28265880 GCF_009389715.1 Phoenix dactylifera | reverse complement strand
ACATCGCTGACAACTTTGAGCTCATTCATTGGGTGGGGACACAAAATTGACTACTCTTCTGTACATGTTATGTAGGTTTGGTTGTCTGACAAATGGATGATAAAGATTTGTAAGAAAAAATGGACCAATAACAGATCAAAATTGTCAAAATATAGTGGTAAATTCATTCCCTATTCTTTTGGGACCTTGCAGTCATATACAAGAATTGGGTGTCTGATAACTATTTTGGGGCAACTAAAGGAAAAGCACTTGTTTTCTATTTGTGCACACTAATCTGTCTTTTTTTCCTTGTGACTTAACATTATGACAGTTTGTGCCTAGTCTTGCTCTTAATGATTGGATTTTGAAGTATCTCATGGAGAGAATTGGACATCACAAACGGGAGCGCTCATTGTATTTTTTATAGGCATGCCATGAGGACCCATGCGAGCATGTATTTAGTCCTACATCGATTGTTCGCCAGAGAGATCTTGGATATTTATACAAAACTAAGGAGCCCAAAAAATATATTCTATCTTTTTTAGGTGAGATTTTGAATTGTTACAAATGGTATCAGAGCAGATTCGACTTATGGCCCATATGGATTAGGAGACTATGAGTCAATTGCAGTGCTTGTAATTAAATTTGAATGCGTTTGGACCATTAGCCATATTAGGGATTAAATGGGGAGTAGTGAGGAATTGTGCGAGCGTGTGTTTAGTCGCACATTAGATATTCGTTGGAGAGATGTTAGGTACTTATACAAAACTAAAAAATCTAAAAAATACTTTTCGACTAATCTTTTGGGTGAGGTCCTGAATTGTTACATATGCATTCGAGGAAAACTTGGATAAAACAAAAGGGAATTTTATATCAAGGGATAGACATAATGACATTATGCAATGTTTTTTTCAGAAGCAAATCCACTTAGATACAATTAATATCTTGTTGTTGGCATTTGAATCCTTGAGCCTATTGTAATTGCCTTCTCTGTATGTTAATATGGTTGGTCTAGGTTCACTGTTGTAGTTACTGTTATGTTTATGTCAATAAATTGTCTTAGGCTTCTGCCTAATTCCTTTCCCTCAAAAAGACAAATCTAGTGTTGGGTTAGATCTTTTGTCAAATGATTTAGTTGGCCATTGGCTGTTATTTAGAAAGTTCATTTGGCAATCCACATTCTATGTCCTCAAGCAAGAGAGAAACTGCTTTTTTTTTGCTTCCTTGCCGCTGTTCCTCTGTTAGGTCTAACATTAATACTTGGAAGAGTGGGAATGAGAGGAAGGGTGCGAAGGGGTCCATTAACAAGTAGTTTTACGTTGCTGTTGAGCCCCCATTTCCCAAGCCAAGTTCAAAAAATTTCAACATCTTAAGTAAATGCAGAATTGGATTTGAAGCATGGGCAAACCAGTGGTCAGGAACTAGTTTTCGCATTAGAATCGACCAATTCCAATCTCTTAGCGCGTCATGTTGCATGGTAACATAAAATTTCTTTCAAAGTGATTTAGTCCAAGTCCAGACCCCCATCGAGAACAAAGCAATGTTGATAGCGTTGGTACACGTATACAGGCAACCATGTAATGTAACTGCATGTATTACACCTCACCTTTCTCAAATTATTTCCCCACATGTAAGAGATGTTGCTCCCATATTAAGAGAGGACTGCTCGTGTTTCATGCCACATGCACGTAGCTTTCATTTTAAATGCTAGTTTACATCTAATGCTACAGCTAACACAAAAATAATTTTTTCATGACAGCCTGCACAAGTTCTTACGTATGTTCTTTGTTTAAGTCTTGACGTCCTCATCAGGCTAAAAGTTCAAATTCATTCAGATCCAATGATAAACATCACAATCAGCTTATTGTCAATCCAAATGGGCTCGTATTGCAGTATAGCCTATTCCACATAAATTATGGGCTGGTTGGTGATATTGCTATTTTTGTCATTTTTAAGAATCTCATCCAAAAAAAACTAAATTTTTTGGTTTCTTAGTTCTATAAAAGTATCCAAAATCTCTCCGATGAATGACCCATAATGTTGGACTAAATACATGCCTGCATAGACCCTGATAATTACTACGAGCATAGAGCAACTTTGATGAAACGTGTGTAAGATAAAAAAATATGCTTATGATGCTAAAGATCATGCATTCAATCGTTCAAGTTGTTTTGACTAACATGATTTGATAAGAGCATGGTTGATTGAGTCCAAATAATATTTTGCCTAATTGACTTGAGCCCTCATGTGATTTGCGTGGAGGCATGCTGGCCAACACCAATCAAGGTCTCATTACCTCTCTCCATGTGTACCACAAGGGCATGGATTATTATTTTATATTTGCAGGCTAGAATGGACGAAGATGATTGGAAGTTTCACTTCATCTCCAACTAAGAAGCTATACTTGGGCCAATTTGTTACGCAGAAGGGAATCGATGCGTATTGAAAACATAGATACCCGATAGATCTCCAGATATTTACCGTCCAGCATTAGCTGTGCTTCTCCCGGACGCCGTCTCCGCCTCTCTTTCTTGCCCCCTCAGGTTTCCCCTTGCGTTCAAATAGGAAACGAAAAAAACTAGAAAAAAACGGGATTAGGGTTTTACTTGAGAGATTGCTTCCTTTGGAATACCCCCCTCCATAGAAATCCTGTCTTTGTTCTCCTTTTTATCGCATCGACGCGGCTTTTTTTGGGGATTTTTGCTGATTTTTTTCGTTGATTGATCGAGACCGGGAAGAAATAGTCTCTTCCCGTTCCGGAATCACCCTCGGGGGTCTCGTAATCATCGAAAGGTGCGAGCTTGGGCTCTTCTTGATGTGAGATTAGGGCTTCCGGTGGGAGATTTGGGCTTCATCGACGTTTTCTTGGGAAATTTTTGCGGAAAGTTTGCTTTTTCGGTTGTTTTT
This sequence comes from Phoenix dactylifera, assembly GCF_009389715.1. Taxonomy (NCBI): domain Eukaryota; kingdom Viridiplantae; phylum Streptophyta; class Magnoliopsida; order Arecales; family Arecaceae; genus Phoenix; species Phoenix dactylifera. Next base: position 28,262,994 of record NC_052392.1, on the reverse strand, counting down.
TTTTTCTTGGGGTTGAGGGGATTTAGGGTTTTGGGTCGGGAATTGGCCGTTTGGGGGGGTTTCTGTTGCACGACTCGGAAAAAGATTGGATTTTTTAGCGGCGGGTTCGGCTCGCTAGGGTTCCGGTGTTGGGGGAGGAGCGGGTGAGGGAGAAAGATGAGCTCTGGTTCGACGGTCACCACCACCACGGATGATTTCGTCCTTGGGAGGAAGCTTCTGGTCCACGTTGCGGAGAACGGGCATAGCTTTGAGTTCGAGTGCGACGGCTCCACCACCGTCGAGGCCATCCAGCTCTCGATCGAGGCCCTCTGCGGCGTCCGCGTCACCGACCAGCTCCTTCTCTGCCATAAGACCTCGCTCGACCCGCAGCAGCCCCTCTCGCACTACAAGTTACCACAGGATGATCGCGAGGTCTTCCTCTACAACAAGGCCAGGCTCCACGCCAGCTCCCTTCGCCCGCCTCCTGAAGCCATCGATGTCTCTGAGGCCGCCATCCCTCCTCCACCGTCTCCGACTCAGGACACACACCCTTTGGATAACGCCACAGATCCTGCCCTCAAGGCATTGATTTCCTACGAGCGTCAGTTCCACTACCACTTCCAGCTTGCCAATGCGGTGTATGGCTGCACCCGAGCAAAGTTTGAGGTCTGCAAGAGGTTATTGAGGGAGCAGCAGGTGCAGGTGAGGGCATTAGAGACTGCCCGGGCCAATCTGGATCATACTTATCGGAAGCTGCAGCAGAGGTATACAGAATTCATTAAGTATTTCTCGCAGAAGCACCGGAGCCACTCCGACCTCTTGGCTAATTTCGAGAGGGATGTGGATAGACTCCGAATGCAGAAGCTCCATCCAAGGTTTCAGTCTGAGGCACGCAAATGTTTGCTTGATCTTGTGAAGGAGGATGACCTGCGGAAGTGGGCGGACATCTGCTTCAACTCCCACCGGCAGTTTGAGGTTAAGGTTTCACAGCTAAAGACAAACTTCTGGGAGCTGCAGAGAAGGGTGGAGGATCTGTTCTCCGTTATGGATTCAGCTGCTTGCAAAGATTTAGACCTAGTGATTAAAGACCACCAAAGGATTCTTAGCGACCAGAAAAGTACAATGCAGTCTTTGAGGTTAGTCTATAGTTCCGCTCTCAATCTGCCATTCATCTAATTCAGTACCTTTTATGGTCTGGCAACCTTTAGTGTCGTTTTACCATGCAGTATACTTTCATATTGATCATGATCTATGCTTTATTAATATTTGGAAATTTCCTTTTGCCTTAGAAAGATTTGGTATTAGTTTACATAGGAAAAAGCATACAAGTGGACATAATGCAACCAGATAAACTCTCAAGTAATAATACTATCAGTATGGAATTTGCTTCTCTTTAAAATTAATAACTCAGTCAAATAGCCAGCACAAAGAGTTTCAGCATATGATCCAACATAAAGAATTTCAGCATATGATCACAAAAGAGGAATCATGGTTTGGTCCAACCTTGTATGGGTTTGGGTTACCTTATAAAATTGCTTAATTGTTTGTTTTAAGAATTCTGGAGTTCAATGTGCTTGGGCAAAATTTGTATAGTCAATTATAGTCAGTATGATCCCTTTAATATATTCACTTCTCTGTGGAACTAGAAATTAAATTATGCTGCAACATTCCATTTTAAAGACCCCTGGTTAATAATCTTGTGCTAAACATTGTTCCAGTTGGCTTAATTGAGTTAATTTTCTTTTTTTTTTAATTATGGCCAAAGTTCTATATTTGTTTGTTTGTTTATTTTTTTTCTACAAACACTTTAAGCCATGTACATCATATTTAGTAGTTTGTATTTTCATTTTTGAACCACCACCATTGGATTTGGTCCTGAATTTTATGTTATAATGGACTCTTTTTTAATCTGTTGACTCTATGGGTTAAGCAGATGGCTCTAATAATATTTTGATTAGTAAAAGAATATCGAAAAGCAATCTTCTTCAAGAAATGTTTGAATGTATGCACGCATGCACCCACACACCCCAACACCCACCATCCGCCCGCCCACCCACAAAGACGCAAGCACGGGCATGCACACATAATCTTGCTTGAACTTTTCCTAGTCCATGTGCGAACTGCTGTCCTTTTTGTTTTGTTTGATATATGCCTTTTCTTTTCTTCTGGCATAAATATTTAAAGCTTTCGTTGCATCTTGGATACTTTGCATGCAGTAAAGATGTCATCACGGCAAAGAAACTAGTGGATGATTCATCAAACTGCCAACTGTCTCCATCCCTTCGTCCTCATGATGCAGTTTCGGCTCTTGGTCGCATATATGATGTCCATGAGAAAAGTCATCTCTCAAATGTGCAGAATTGTGATCATACAATATCAAAGTTACTAGATAAATGTAAGGCTAAAAAAAATGATATGAATTTGCTAGTGCATGTTAGCATGCAAAAGGTCAAATCTGTCCAGACCAGCATCAAGGACATGATGAATGAGCTACATGCATTCCAAGAGGTAATGGGACATCAAGAGAAGGAATTTGAGAATCTAAAATTTGTTAATGGAATCAGTCAGGCATACAGGGCTTGCCTTGCTGAAGTAGCAAGGAGAAAATCTTCATCGAAGTTGTACATGGGTCTAGCTGGACAGTTGGCTGAAAGGCTTGCAACTGAGAGGGAGTCTGAGATAAGAAGACGAGAGGGGTTCCTCAGAACATGGAATAAATACTTACCACATGATATTTTAGCATCCATGGGATTGTTTGATTCTCCAAGTCAGTGTGATGTTCATGTAGCTCCTTTCGATACAAGTTTGCTGGAAATTGATGTTGTTGACGTGGATCGGTTTGCACCTCAGTTTTTGGTAGGCTCTTGTTCTAAATCTGAGAGGAATGGAGTACCGAAAGGTTGCTCAGGCATGCCTAGTGATAGCTGTAATGTGGCTAAATCCCAAGAAAATCCAGTGCATACTGGTGAGAGAATTGACATTCAAGAACTTCTTGAGGGTTGTGAGTCAGTAGATATTGCTGGAACAAGCAAGATGGAAGTTGAGAATGCATGGTTAAAAGCTGAACTTGCTTCTAAAATTGCATTAATCTGTAGTTTCAGTGCAGAAATTGCAGAATTTGGATATGACTTTATAACTGAAGGTCAAATGGATGATATGTTGAAAACCATACAGGAGAAGACAAGTGAAGCTCTGAACTGCAAGGACGAGTATGCCAAGCATCTTCAGTCATTGCTAAACAGGAAGCAGGAGCAGTGTTTGTCTTATGAAAAACGCATCCAAGAGCTTGAGCAGAGATTGTCAGATCAGTATTTGCAAGGACAGAAGCTTTCTGCCTGTAAAGATGCCTCTGATTCCATCCTTTTGGCTATAAAGGTTGATGACTTCAAGTCAGAAATATATGGAGATGGGGATGCTCATATTCCTTACATATCAACCATGCCTATGGATGAGGTTTCTTGTACTTCTGCATCGATGGACCCAAAACTTGATCAGACTACCGGACAACTGAGCAAACCTGGAGAAGGTGGAGATGAAAATATGGCAGATATTCTGGGCACACTAAATATGCAGTCAGTGGATTCTGAACGTGCTATGGATGCATCAATGCAGGAACCACCTCGTGATGAACATCAAGTTGGTGATATTGACAGGGAAGCGAAAATGATGATGCTGCAATTGATTGTGACAAATGATTCTAATGTGAGCTCAGGGGTACCTCTGAACATGTTACCTTGTGGAGCAGCTGCTGAACCAAGTGTAGAGTCAAAAGCTGGAGGTAGCCATGTATTGGGCTTGCAAAATGCCTTGGCAGAAAAGTCAAACAAGTTGAATGAAACTGAAATCAAAATCAAAGCTGTTGTGGAGGAGGTCAACTCTCTGAGAAGGGAACTGGAAATGAGCCGAAATCTTCTTGATGAATCTCAGGTAAAAAGAATTGAAAGGGCGGTTGCATAGATTTTATTTGTCGAGTAAAAAATAATCCATGCAGAAAAGTGCATCCTGTTATGAATGTTTATATTTTTATTAGCCCTTTTTATTTTTGCAAATATAAGGATTTGGTGAAAGGCAATCATCTGCATGAGTGTTCTGCAAAATTTATACTGATTGACACTAATCATATGAGCATTGCTTTTCTTCCCCACCTAAATCACTGCTCCAGCAATATTCCTCCTAGAAGTTGCAAATGATGTTCTGGGATAGAAATCACAGAGCATCATTCAATTTTAGGTAGCATTCTGTCTAAATGCTCCAAAGATGTTGTTATTGCTACATATAACCAAATGAGGCAGAATTGGATTGATTTATGCATGTTTGTGCCCTCAAATCTTTTCTATGAAATGCCAACTTGGAAAGTTTTTCCTCCCTCGTTTGTATTGCCCTCTGTTTAAGGGACTGCTTTTTGCTTGTCATAGTTTTGCAGCTGTCCTACCTTACTTTGTGGTCCCTATCTTATTTTTGATTGTCCAAATTAGTATTCTTAATATTTTAAGTTATATATTCTTTCTCTGCTCTTCGGGAAATATTTGAACTCCCTATTTATTTGCTAGGATTAAGATGAAAGGATAAGCGTTTAGGCTGTGCTTATAGTAAGGATTGTCAACAATCTAATGTTGTAATTATTTTCGTCTACCTATTGTCATTCTTGATGCAGATTATTCACTTTCCTGCTCTTTTCTGTATAACATTTCTTGACTATTCCTAATGACCCTCCTTGGAGGCTAAAGACATGCGTAGAGACAAGGGTGCTCCTTTCTTCTAATCATTCTGTTAATTCTTCAGGCCTAGATAGGGCATTGGGTGGAGAATCCTTTTTTTTTTATTCTGGTGGGTCAGGGGCAGCGGTTGGTTGGGAGACCATTTGCCTATTAATGCTGCTCTCAAGTGCATATGGAGATTGATAAGTACGCCGTGTCTTCTGTTGAGTGAATGGGTAAAACTTTTCTTTCTTTTCCCCCTTTTTGCCCCTGCAGGGGTGTGTGTGTGTTGGGGGAGGGGGGGTTGCTTGAGAAATGTGTGCCATAACCTAGTATATTTTGTAGGTCATAGTGCAAGCAAGCTTGGTATGTATCCCAAGCTTCTTTTTAGGTTATGTGGATCATGTATTATATATTTTACATGGGTTGTATCCCTGTTAATACAATTTTACATGGATTGTATCCCTGTTAATATGATTTTACATGGGTTATATCCCTGTTAATATGATTTTTGACATAATGAGTCCTTGGTACCTGCATGTGGTGATATTATTCCACGTAAATAACCTTCCATGAGTATTTTTGGCTGCACTCCCAAACCAGGACCTTTCACAAGTGTCAATGTGCATGTGCAAACATGTCATTTCTAGATTTAGTTATGCATTAATAATTTTACATATTTTCCCGATTTCTTGATCTATTCATTTGTTAGTGGTTTTTTTGATGTTCTTTTACAACTTTGCAAAGCAGATGAACTGTGCACATTTGGAAAATTGCCTGCATGAAGCAAGAGAGGAAGCTCATACTAATCAATGTGCTGCTGATAGAAGGGCCTCAGAATATAATGCTCTGCGTACCACTGCTGTAAAAATGCGTAGTTTATTTGAAAGGTTTCGTAACTGTGTAACTGCTTCAGGTGTTGCTGGTCTTGCAGATGCGTTGCATTCTTTAGCTCTTTCTTTGGCCAGGTATTCATGCCCAATTATTTACTGACATGAACTATATTTGGCGTTTAATTCCCATTTTATATGGTTGTATATCTTTAATTTTGTCAATCTGCAGTTCATAATATTTTGCTTGCACCATAATGAGCTGCCCAGGTATTCTTGCACTCTAAATTATATTTCAACTTGAACTATCTGTGTAGTTCAATGCTCGTTTTTTGTTATCAGGCGTATGTTTCTTTAATGCAGTTCTTATTTAGTTTTTTCAGTTCCACATTATTGCTGGGATTTGTTTTCCTTCTAATGGAAAACAGAAGCTGAATTATTTGTTTATCTGTTACATTATTTGAGAATAACGAGATGCACGCTCTCTAAAGCTAATAAGTACCACTATTGATGCACATATATGGCCAAAATTTAGGAAGTTTTGTGTGGGCACAATCTACCTTTAATTAAAAGCTCAGAAGATACAAGGCACAAATTGTAAAATGAATTCTTTCATTCCAACAAGTAAACATACTCCATTAAGATGCCAAATTCATGCTCTTGTGGGTCTCTGTTTAGGGTTCCATGTAGGTAGATTTGGGTTCAAAGGACCTAGATTCGGACCTAACTGAAGTATATATTTAATATTTTAATGAAATAGGTTCTCTTATTTATTTATTTATTTTTTTGCTATACTTCACTTTTGAATTATTAGGAGCTACATTGTTTTTTCTATGACATGGAAATAATAGATTGGATTAAGCAATGTAGCTACTGAACCACTTGATTAACATACAAGATTAAAAGAGTTCATGGATGCTTGTTAATGAACCAAAAGGTTCAGATATTTTGATGCATCAAAGCAACATTACTGGAAAAACTTGAATTTTTTGGGGTCTGGATAGAATTCACCAACTTTTGAAGAGCCATGGGAAGGCTTGGATATTGCTTAATGAATGTTTTTTAGTGACTTTTAAAGCAAAAAAGGACTTTTTTTTGAGAAATAATAGTTTGGTAACTTGTCTGGAAAGTGCTTATGCAAGAAGACAAAGATAGAAAAGTGTTTCTAGCAGAAGCTAGAGGGTTCTCCTCATTTCACAAAGCCGAAGCAAAACCAAAGACGCTCTAAGAGGAACTTCAAAGGGAGAGAGAATGCCCTTCTGTAGCAGTGACCACTTTGTGTCATCCTTGTTTGTGTTGGCACATATAAAGTAAAGAAGAGTGGTGCCACTTGATGTGTCACTTGTCTTAGGCCCCGCTTCGCAGAGCTATTGGCAGTAGAGGATTCGGAAGTAGAGCTTTTTGAAGTAGAGCTTTTATAAAAAGTTATTTGCTGCTTGGTAATCACATTTCTAAAGTGCTGTGAGATTTTAATATGTGTTTGATAAACAAACTGAAAAAATACTTTGGGTATGACAAAATGACCATAAAAGATATTGCATAGTATTATACAACAGAACATAAAATATAATATATATTAATACATAAATATATAATATAGTATAGTATTACTGTTATGTAATATAATATTATTATAATATAGTAATATAATATTGTATACTATAGCATAATAATATAACATAATTTGATATTATATAACATAACATATCAATGTAATGATATAATGTAATATACTATTATATTTATAGTATAATACAATAATAAATTTATAAAATATTATAATTATTATCATTATATGTTAATATTATTATTTTCTGAAATTATTATATTTTATCCTAGGTATTTTGGTCCAAAAAGAAAAAAAAAATTATAATTCAAAATAATTTTCCAAAAAGCTATTTTAGCTTTCTGATAAAGCTAAAACAACTTTCTAATTTTTTTACCAAACACTCTTATTCCATCTAAAAGTGCATTTGGAGGGCCAGAAAGTGCTTTCTGGCCCTCCAAATGCTCTGCCAAACAGGGCCTTAGTTGGCCAGACCCTTTGGCCAATAGGACTTTATAGTAGTGAAATGGAATAAAAATAAACCCTGAGGGCACTAAAGAAGGCCCACATTTAGTTGATCTTGAAAGAAAGTTGTCTTATTCATTGTTACCTACAATAACTTTTGTCTATATTACTTGAACTTGGTAGTTTACTCAATCTTATTGATGTCAACACAACATGACACTGAAACTGGTGAAGGACATAGCTCTACACTTGGCTTTGAAAATGGTTGTGTCGTATGCCTCCTTGTCCAGAGCAACGTAAAATTTTCTTATTTTTTTAGTGTAATGCTTAATGGAGTTTGTGTAGCATTAAAGCTTGTAAATTTGGTAAGTAGGACTTTTCTTTAGGTTTCATAGTTATTTAACTTTTAAATAGGGAATACTAGCGCCATGGTTTGTTGAACCGATCAGTACCGATCGGTTCAGCCCGTACCGTATCGGTACCGACAGGCACCGGTACGGTACGATTATTGAAATCGGTTCCGACCCAGATTTGGGTCGGAACCGATCGGTTCATGGCCTGTATCGGTGCGAACCGGCTCGGTTCGCACCGGTACATACTCGTACCGATCGGTTCACACTGGTATGGGGTGTTCTTCATGGGAGACAGCGTGTGGTTTGAACTGGCTCGGTTCGCACCGGTACATACCCGTACCGGTCGGTTCGAACTGGTATGGGGTGTTCTTCATGGGAGACAGCGCATGGCTAAAGCCACGCACTAAGTGCCACGCGCTGTGGTACTTTCGGTACGGTATCGGTTCGGTACTGGTACCATACCGCACCGGTACGTCGGTATGGTCAGTACGGCGAATCTTGACTAGTGCATTTCTATATGCTTATTCATCTAATTCAGCAACCACTTTTTGATGTGGATTTAAGTTACATAGTTGGGACTTAAATTAGTTGGTCAACTACTGAAACTGGTATTGACATTTGCGTGCTAAAATTACTATCGTATAAAGGGAAAAAAAATCAAGAAATGCAAAATCTTATTGCCTAAAGTTTTAATTTTGGGATCAAATTGATGCTTTGTATCACTGTGCTATTAGAGATTTTGGTTCTGCCAAGTTTTCTTGAAGTGTACATTCCAATGTAGAAGGTGGGATGGATTTTAAACAGCATATCACTTGCATTTCTTTACTTTACTGAAAGAGTTCGTCTTGTCTCATCTCCTTGACAATATAAAGCCATCTTCTCAACATGTCTCTTTGGTAAAAATAGTGTTCATGTTATCCAAACATGTGCACTTAGATGAAGATCCTAACAAAAACCAAGACTAAAGATGAAGTCTTTATTCGAGGGCCATATATTGTTAATTAAGAGCTTCTTCCTAATGAAGTTGTTCATAATACTTTTGATTCTTGAATGAGGGTGAAGTATTAGAAGAGATGGCCATATTTAGAAGTTACATGATTATGCTGAAGAACTAGAGAAATTTTCATATGAAATCAGACACAAAAACCTATTTATGAAGAAGGAAGATCGTACATATTATAGGATTCAACCCAGAGGACGTAGAAGACATGCTTTCAACTTCACTGCTGTCTAAAGAGATCTTGGCAGGTTGTACCAGATGGAATCTTGGTATCAGCACAGATGCAATTTTGACATCTTATGGTAGACATTCATCATAAAGTACATATTAAATGGAAGCTTAGTGATGGAGGTATAGGATTTGGATCAATGAGTTAAAGACAAGTTCAGACAAGTTTGTGCATAGTAGAACTGGTCTGCAGTAACCTGAAATCTTATTGTTGTTAGACCACCAAATGAATGCATGAATTGCAGAAAAATGATTGTGTTCAATTGACTTTGGAGAGGACTTCTCTTGTCATTGTAGGTGTTGAGGCACCACAAGCCTATTCTAGCTAGAAAAAGTCTCTCTTTTATGGTTTTCTTCTGCAATTGCTCTAAAGAGTTCCAGTAGGATAAGTGCCCCTATTTAAGATATTTAGGACACCCCTACTTCTATGACAATGTTTTCTATTTAAATTTGTATTGGAATCAGTTTTGGGAGGTCATAGCATGGGATTCACATGTAATACACATTTTGCTGCAAGCTATAGAATTCCATATTTTTCAATTTCATTTAAAAAGTAAAAGAAGGTTGATGGTGGAATCTATCAAATGAACCAATTGTATGACCCATCATGAGTGAAGGTTAGCAAATCAGCCAGAAGCTAAGTTCTCCTAATTTGAGATGATACTTTTTCTTTGATTCATGCTTCATCGACTTAGTTACTAATATAAAGTTATCTTTTAATGGGATAGAAGTTCGATCATAGTTACCACGAGCACATGCAAGTGCAGGAGCAGATTAAGTGCAAGTGAGTCTCTTTAAAAAAAATTTAGATGGGGGAATTTTTAGGGAGGGGTGGGGAGACAATATTGTAGAGAGATTCTGATATGGTTGTGCCATCCTAAGTGAAAGATTCCTGCTACTAAGAGTTTGATAGTTGTATACCTTGAAAAAGATAGACAAATGTTGAACTTATTTGTTGGAATTAACTTTTATACACTGAATTCTTTAATCCAATCACTTTCTCTTGAGGGGAAAGGGAGGGGAAAAACCCCTCCCTGCAGGAAATTTATAACAACATAGAAAGCGAGAAGACGTATCGGGGGTAAACCTCTACATTACGTCAAACTATCTAGTGACCCTAGTCCTTGAACAAACCTAATGCTAGTTGAAGAACGAGCAAAACAGATGATTGCTTCCTTACGAGAACCCTGCGGTTTCTATCCTTCCAGACTGCCCAACAAACTACCATAGAAAGTTGTTCCCGAACCCTTTGGAACTTAGCTGATACTCTCTTTCGTCTCCATTTTGACCAGAAGGAACTAACTGTAGCAGCATGGCCTTTAATATCCAAGCAGTTGGTTCGCATTACTCCTTTGCGTCACACAGAATGCAGCCAACTCTCACAGTTTCAGTCACCTGGTATTGAGTTGGAGATCAAGTTTGAATTATTGCACAGGTCCAACTCTATTGGAGAAGTACTTGATTTGGCAGTGAGTGGAGTGATTGGAACAAGTTTCAGGCATGGGCTAGGTTCAAATTAGGCATGTCCATGGAATTATGAGCTATGCTTCCCACTTGCAACTTGAAATTAAATCCTTTGCTTTAGTTGTTGTGGATATCAATGTGTATGCTATAGAGTTAAATTGCTATGAAAGGTAAGTTGGGTATTCTTCCATTGATAGTGAATGAGCAATTTGATGGAAAGAAGCAAGATACATTTCAAAGACAAACTACCATTAATAGTTGTGATCGCAAGCACAAAGTGATGTCCATTTTGTGATGATATTGCTTGTCCAGCAATGTTTCTTTTTTCTTTTTTATTTTTAAGTTTGATGAGTTAACTAACCAAAAAAGAAATTTTTAGCTGATCATTGCATGCATAACCATGACCATCAAACCTTTCCCTACCTTAGCAGCCATAAATTTCTGCCTAAAGTGGCATACCTGCTTCAGAAACTCTTGCCTGCACCCACTTCCTAAGCATTCCCTTATTCTAATCCTTTTCAGAGACCTGCTTCCTGTACCTATTGCCCGAATTTGTTCCTGCAGCGACTCCTGCTTTCGACAATTTTGGCCCTAACTGTTAAGAGTTGTTTATGGATCTGTATTTGACTTATTTTCCTGCTGAGCGCCACCTTTGGTGTTAATTTGAGGTTTTCTGATTACTTGTAACTTCCGTCCCTGTTAGCTTGAAATTAACCTTTGTATCCCTAACCCTTCGCTCTGTTGGGATGTCTCCATGTCTTTTTTTTTTTTGCGTGTGCTGATGCCATTTCAATCTGTTGCCTCTCACTTTGTCCTTGCTGAAACTTTGATACTTCTAATATTCCGTAGTCTTAATTATCTCAAAATCCTCATCTTCACCTATCATTTGCACATCCCTAAACCCTAGAGTTTGGTTGGAAGCCAAGTTTTCATGGAAGCTCATTAGGTAAATTATACTGTTTACCTTTTGGCTAGATATAGGGGATGCACATAGCATTACCTTTGTTTATTCCAGCCATGTTGGTAGCAAGTCTTGTATCAGATTCTACCTCCATTAGGAGGACCGGGCTTGACCATAGAAAACTCTTGTTGGAGTCATGGTCAAATGAGATTATAGATGCAATTACATTGGGCTTACATGGGTTGCTTTGTAGACTTGTCTGTATTGATATAATGCAGTCTGAAATCTCTCTCTGGACAGGTTGTTTTGAAGGGTTTAATGCTGATCTTCTTATTCGAATTTCAATGCTTGCCACAATTATGATTCACTTGTCTAATGCTTGTCTATGCTTTCTCATACATTCATCTAATTCTCCATTGGACCTTAGCAAATCTTTAACATTTTATTTTGCTTTAGTCATCTTTCACTTCAAAACTTAATGATGTTTATGGTAATGATGATGGTAACAGTAACACTAATGAGTTGTAGTAGTTCATAGAAATGATACTGCTTGTAATAACCACCAAGAATAGTTGTCCATTGTAGTCTTTCTATTTCTTTCTTCTTTTTCATTTTTCCCTCTTTTCTTTTCCAGCTGCAAATTATTGTTGGGCTGCTATCTGTGATGATTAAAGATGGATGTATAAATTTAATCTATCGACCTGCTGTTCAAATTGTCATTGTACTAAAGTACTTTGTAGTATATGAGCAGATCGATTCAATTCCAGTTGTATTCCGTGAAAGTTCATATGTTTTCTATGTATATTTAGCATGCAGGTCAGTAAGTTCTTTTCTAACTTTTATATGTTACTCTTTCAGCTCTGTCAATGAGGATGAAGATGATGGTACTGCAGAGTTCCAAGCATGTATCAAGGATCTTGCAGAGGAAGTGAGTTTTCTATCTCAACGCTCAGAGCGTTGCACTAGAGTGGAAGCTGCACATGGACATCTTGTAAGGGAATTGAAAGAGAAGAAAGAGTTGATTACAAGCTTATATACTAAGCATCAGCTAGAGAAACAGGTCCGTTGCATGCCCTGTTTTAAATTTTTTGCATTGAAGTAATGTGTCATTGACAGTTTAGTGGTACAAGAATTAGTATTCTGTCCTTTTATGTACTAATGGATGCTCCATCTTTCATTGTGGAAAGACTGTCTTGCTAAGGTCCAGTCTTTATAACTAGGATGAAATGAATTTATACATTTAATGTGCCTTTAACATCTAAAATTAATTGGAGAGCAATCAATTTAGGACTAAGCTGTGTTAACTCAGTATTGTACATGTTATGCAAGATATATATACTATACATACATACGTACATATAGAGATACATGCCTACACATGTACATGCATATATATTGCATGTATAAGCTAGTCTAAATAGAATGTTGAACTGTGGTACTGCAAATTCTAGAGCATAGGAAAAAACTTGAAATAACACAAGGTGTCACGCATCCCTAAATAGGAATGTTTCGCGGATGAGAACTCATGAAGCTGACTATGAATAGTTGGGACAAAGTTTGATGATTTTTGTTCTAGAAATATATCAAGTATGGGAGTGCACGTACCAGGATGCACCATACTATTTTGTCTCAAATGACCCTATACCTCCCGTATCGACCCTGAATTGAACACTTTTTATGCTGCTTGATGTACCCTTTTTCTTTTTTGTTTCTTGCTGACTTCAAGCAACCCCATTCCAGTCAACTCTACACATTATGACATGTACCATACTAATGAGGGATAGGTACGATTTCCAGCCCCAATATTTAAAATCTTGAGATTTTTCTATACACCAAATGCATGTATGTATGTAAATAACACATACATCGGAACATATATACATGTACTATATAAATATGTGCACATGTATACATATATACATATATACATATATACATACATATACATATGTATATATATCTATATATGTATATATATGTGTATATGTATGTACCTGTGTATGTATGTATAAAAGGGTGAGAGAAAGAGAGCAGAGGGGATTTGGGTTGAGTAGGCTGCTATTGAGAATATATGGCCCGAAATATCTCCAAGCTTTTATTTACGAGTGGCAATTGGATCGAGTGGGTTCGAGTACGGGCCGGGTCAAAAATTGGTCAACCTGAACATGATCTGTTTATTAAACAGGTCAACAATTTAGATCGAAATCCAATTGTTTATTAAATGGGTAACTCGATTTGACCTGCATAAGCCGTTTATTAAATAAGTCAAGTTAGGCTAAATGGGTTAAACAAGTTAAGTGGGTTTTAAATAGTTAAATGGATTTAAACGGGTTAAACATGTGAAGATGGTCGGGTTAAACATGTGAAGCTGGTTGGGTTAAACAAGACAGAAACAAGTTAAGAAGGTTTTAAATAGATTAAATGGGTCGGGTCATGATCCGACCTAACTATTAAATAGGTCAAAATGGGTTAAATGGGTCAAAGGTCTAAACCTAAACCCAACTTATTTAATAAACATGTTTAGACAGGTTGACCCGTTTATGACCTAAATCCATTTATATCAAACCCGAACTTGCTTAAAGCGGGTCATTTGCTGATCGTATTGATGGGTTAGGTCATAAATTGCAACCCTTACTTCTATTGTAGCAGATTGTTTTTTTAAAGTATAGACACAAAGGAATGGGCCTTTTTTTTTTGATTCTTATTTTGCCCCTTACATTCCCCCTTTGTTCAGGCATCTCTCCCTTTCCCTGCTGATTCCCTCCCTATCTTATCCACCTTTCTCACCCTCAACCACAGCTTGTAATCCCTTTTCTTCCAGCTCTCTCTATACCCCATCAATATCCTTTTATATCCGCCACCTAAACCCCATTGGTTGGGTCTGCTACCCCATGTGCCACCACTCTTTTGGGCTGCTTGTGGATGTTGGTTTATGGAGCAGTGTCTTCATGGGGTGGAGTTGGGGGAGGCTGGTGGTTTGAATTCTACTACTGCATGCATGGTGGACAAATTAGGATGTGACTAGAGGGCATGATGGCAAAGATTTCAAGCAGGTTGTAGAAGGGGGCAAAAACAAAAGGCCAAATAAGAATATTTTATTTATTATTTTTTTTTTCAAGTCGTTAAGGGTGGGGTAACTTATGTGGAAGAGTCGAGGAAGAATAGGATAGGCTGGAGGCAAATATTGGGAGGAAAGCAGGAGGGATGGTCTTGATTTTTCTTTGTAATAAAGAAATTGATCTGCACAGATCTCAAATTGGACCTAATGGTAAATGGTCAGGAGTATTTGGAACCTTTCTGAATAAGTTATTCAACCTGTTGACCCCTTTAGTGACTGCTTCTAGTTGCAGGTGTGTCCATCCCATTTACATGTTAAATTTTTCTGTAGTTTATAAGTTTCAAAATGGACTGAGAATTCTTGAACATCTAGCTTGTTCTGTTACCAACCACGTTGAAGTCACTTCTAAATCATGTTATAATTGGCCACTTTTTTGGATGGTACCCGAACTTGTGAAAATTTGTATTTTTCATCATTACCCTATTTGAATTAAGTCTATTTTTGCTCTATTTCTTAGTCGCTGAAAGATGGATTTTGTTGCGATAGGCAAGCAAGGAGAAGATATCTCTTGGTCGTTTTGAAGTCCACGAGCTTGCTGCCTTTGTTCTTAACTCTGCTGGGCATTATGAAGCAGTCAACCGAAATTGTTCAAATTACTTTCTTTCTGAAGAATCTATTGCTCTGTTCACAGAACAACATCCAAGCAGACCAACATACATAATTGGACAGATTGTGCACATTGAGCGGCGAATCGTGAGGCCACCAGTATCCATGCGGACCGAGCATGGTGATCAAGTAGAATCTTTGAGTTCTGGCAACAGCAACCGGCGGTCTCCAGGATCAGGGGCTGCCTCAAATCCATACAGTCTTCCTGTTGGTTGTGAATATTTCATAGTGACAGTTGCCATCCTACCTGATGCCATTCATTCAAATCTTTCCTGATCCTGCCTGTGGCTGAAATGAAGGGAGATTAAACTGTACATATATGAATACAACTTGGTGGGTGGTATCTTGTACATATGATTGATTTCACTCTTTTATTTGTATAAAGCCAACTTTCTGATGTTATTAGACTCTGAATATTCTTGAAATCCCTTGAAAGCCTTCCAGAGGGCCAATGAATTCTCAGAAAAGAAAAGTTTATGATATTTTGTTTCTCCACAAACTTCTCCATCCATGATATGGGGACTGCATACTGGAACTAACACATGCTGCTCTAGCTACTGATAGTCTCATGCAAAAGTTCAGAAAATTTATGGAAAATATCCTTGGATGCATGGAACCATGAAAACTGATGCACTTTATGATCACACACATTTGGCCTGTTGTCATGAATTAGATGGTGTAGCTTATATCATCTAGCAAGTTTTCTTCTTTGTTGTTTCTTTTTCTTTGCTCCTTTTGTCGGGGAAATCCTACTTACCATGCTTGTTCAGCTTCATGTTGTCATGAATTTCATGAATATGGCTTACATCATCCATCAAGTTTTCTTCGTTGTTTCATTTTCTTTGTAAATTACATCCATGTTTTCTTAGGTCTTTCATCCTCTTGTCAGGGATATCCTGCTTACTATCCTTGTCCAGCTTTATGTTTTTCTTTGGCTGATAGCATCCCACCCGGTTATTTACAGGTCAGCACAATTATAATGTTCTCTCTGATACGCTCCCATCTAAAACTAATCCTTCTGTGGTCTTGGTACATCTACTTTAAATATGATGTCTCCCAACTGTCCTGTATATATATATATATATATATATTTGATTCATTTCATTCTCGTGACATTTTAATCCATACAACAGTTGTCTGCTTTAGTCACCTAAAAGTTTTTCTTGAGTATGACATTTATCAGGCTACATTCTAACCACCTAGCAGCTTAGTTTAAAACAAGAATACTCTCCTACATTACTGTGTTTCTCCTTCCTTTCCCAAATATTCATCATTTTAGCTTCTAAACTTCTCTCTAGCTTTCATTTGCCTCTTAGTTTCCATCTCATCTGTGGATTTCCTGTCGTTTTGTGCGCCCATGTGTGTACGTTGGTGTGTGCCTTTGTGCATCTCTGTGACTATGCTCAGTGAGCATCATTATCGCTAACAACAGGATAATAACAGAAAAGAAATGGCAGCCTAAACATAGTAAGAGCTTAAACATCACCAAGACTAACTGCTAATAGTTCCATATAACTTTGTGATAACTGAAAGGTACTTTAATGCAACGCAACCAATAAAGAGTCCCGAGCTTGGTTTATTTGAATAAGAGCTCAAGTCCTTTCCTGACACAGATTTGATGGCAGTGATGACGTTATTTGAGTGCCGTCAGCTTTCCATGAAGGCGGCCTCCTTTTTCTCCTTCAGCTGCTAAATTGCTGCACACATTAAAATCAAATGTATGAGCTCAAATCATTTCAGCCACTATTCCTAGCAATGTAAGTTACTTCATCTGACCCTGGAGAATACTTGGAATACTGAAACAAGGAAAATGCCAGAAAGAAACTTAACAGCACTGAGAATTATCTGATGTGAGGTGTTCAATTCCTCCTCTAATGTCCACCTTGCGAGCAGCGAAAGCATGGAGGGATTTCATCTTTTCCTACGTAACCATGTACTTCTTCAAAGCAACTACTGTGATAAGAGTGACCACATGGTAAGACTACATGTACAGGAACTGAATCGGAACTGGACCCTCTCGGATTGAATGCTAGGTCTATGTTGCAGAGCTGACACTTATAGCCGAGCGGCTCAGGCACAGTATCACTGGAGTCAACTGGAACAAGATGATTTAGTTAGCACTCTTACATCCATATCATAAGTTACAGAATGAGCTGCTTAATTGCTTCGTTGTGGATATGGTTAAGCCACTGACTTCCTCAATTTGCACCCTTTATGAGAGTATCTATGCTCTATGCTCAGGTTCTCTGAATATGACCTTCCTGATTATCTGAGTACAACCATCATGATGACTGTATATAATGGAAAGAAATCATAGTACAAGCCTATTACTCAACTTGTGGCATTCTCTCTTGTTTGACCTGAATCTTTTGAAAGCTAAAATGCTGTATGAGATTGAAAAGAGAAACATTAGGAATACCTCTAAGCCTAGTATGCCGTGGCGGTCGCTGCAGGCGATATGGTATAGAGTCATTCTGGTCATGCTTTCTCTTCAATCCAAAACCGGCATACTCGGCAAAGGTTGGAGGAGGTGCTGGTGTTTCAAAAAGAAAGAAGGGTTCATCATCATCGTCGTCGTCGTCGTCGTCCTCCTCCTCCTCCTCCTCCTCCTCATCATCATCATCATCATCAATTATGATTGGTTGGTCTCTGCTGTTACCTGCATAGCAAACTATCCTCAATCTTGCCCTTAAACTGCTGCATTAGGAAACTTAGCATACATATATACTTAGGGCATGACGAAGAGGGAAACCCCTAGGGGAAGGCTGGATTGGCGTGACTTTAATAGGCTTTGGGAAAGCACTGGAACCGCTACCACCTGCATCTTTTCTGCTTGTACGAGTGCTACGGAGTAGGCTTGACTGGCCGTAAGGATAGCCACTGGCTTGATACGTAGATGTTGGAACTTTCTGAGTTCCATGATTCCTTTCATTTGGTTCTTCTTGAACGTCATGGTCGCTATCAGTTTGATCTACAAAAATATAAAGATAACATCATAAATTAGAAATATTAAGAGAATCGCCTAGAGAGGAAGTGACGAGAGTGATTCGTTATGTCATTGCATGAGGATAGATATAATATATATCTAACCGAGAGAGTTTCCTTGAGAAAATGGAGAGATATGCTTGGTAAGGAGCTAATTATTCAATTTTTTTTTTGGTGAAAACACCTCTATTTACTTCTTCTACCTGACTTAATTGTATATAATATCTTCATCTATCTCATTGTTCTTCTATATGATATATTCAAGATTAAAAAGAAAAAAAATATGATATGGATAAATGTTTCTTGACTTGTATAAGTTTTCCACAGCCTTCTTATACCGTACTTTAGTTCCACATGTTTCTCACAGCCTTGTTTCCCTCTATGTTCTATGGTAGTTACACTAAATTTAAACCTTTGTCCCCTCAAAACTTTCCCAAGCATTTAACCTTTAATTCACATTGTCTTTCGGTGAAAAAAAATAATATCATTTATCAGCATTTTGTTATCTGATGGCATATGACATACATCATGAGTTTTCTATCCCTAAATATTAAAGTAATTCACATACAATAAGTTCAAAGATATATGAGAGTTGTGCCAATAATTGTTTTATGCAGTTGTAACTAGAAATACAATTATCTCATCAGAAATAGTAACTTCATATACAACTAGTTGAAAGATATATGAGATTTTTGCCAATAAATGGTGTTAGCCATTATGACTAGAAATGCAATTATCTCATCAGAAATGCTTTAACACTTACAACAGCTCATTCAAGCGTGTCAAATTTTGATGTACCCTTCAAAAACTATTTTCCTACAAGTCCTTGCAAATCGCTCATATCATTTTATAATATCTTTTTTCTAGGTTAGTAAAGACTATGTGTAGATTTATTCTTTCTTTCTTTCTTTGTTTTTTCCTTCCAAATCTAATATAAATTTTTCATGAGTAGAGTAGCAACAAATGGTCTCCATGGTTGACCTTATTAAAATAAAGTCAAATTAAGTTTAAAATAATTGCCAATTTTTAAAATCCTTTTTTCATTAGCCAACTCGTCATCCTAATTTAGTGCTACACTAGTTCTACTTGTATATTATTTTTATTTCTATAAATGGATATTTCTTGCTATTATTTAGCATCATATTTTGTTTCTAAACCATATCACATAAGTTAGTAAATGAAAGTAACACTAAGTTCTTACATTGGATAGTTTCTAAACTCATGTTTTCTACAAATGCTGCTTTAATTAAATAGTCTATTAATTTTGTACTTGTTAAATCACATAAAGTGAATGTTTTATATAAATGCTAATAAATAGCTGAGAGAACTTTGAAATCGCCTTGTAATATGTAAATTGTACAAGTGCAATAAAGGAATATAATATCAACAATATCTTGTTATTGTTTAGCTCAAAATAGAGGTTGCACTTTCTTAATTGCCCAACTTATTTAGAAAGGCTGATTCTAACAATTTGAACAAAATAAAGGAATATCGCTTTGTACTTCAACTTAAGTTACCTATTTTTCAATGCAACATGATTTTTCTTTGTGGTTTAGTCTAATGGATGTTACTTCACATCAAAATAAATGCTTCACATATCATTCAAACCTTTTATTTGTTTTTCGCTTGATGTATATGTACAAAATCTATAAAATATATTACCTTTTTTGTCTTTGTGCATTTTTAACACTATAAATTAAGTTTAATAGCATGTGCTTCTAATTTAACATTGAACCATTAATTTTGAACCAATTGATCAAGGATTCACTCTTAGTAACAAGATTCTAGCTCTCTCCATCTCTTTGTATATATTGTACAGGTACAAATAATGTAATATTATTTTCTTTAGGGTCTATTTTGATGCATGTCACTTCACTTTGGTTCTCAACAATAATGTAATAATGCAATACATTATACTAGTCCTCAATGCGTGTCACTTTATAGGGACCAACATTGCTGGAGAGAGTCAACTAGGATCCTTCTAGTAGGATAAATCAATTGATAGAAATATTGATGTAACATTGTAATTGAATGTACACACAAGTCTCAATTACTTATAATTCAAAGATCAAATATGTTCTATGTTGCTACATCACCAATCACTGACTATAAAATATTTTTCTTCCTCAAGATTTTTTTTCTATTTTTGCATAAATGACCCACAAACCCTAGCAAGGCCTCACTTAATCAATTAACCAATGATTGTATAAATGAATGCAAATTAGATCAATTCATCAACCTTTTCTCAAGTTTCTCTCCATTTCTTATTTAAGAGGACTTCCAATTTGTTGGGCAATTGAAAATTAATTGCATGGCTATATTTAATCATTAGGTAAATCACTCACATAATTTAAATAACCTAAATGATAATTGAAAGATAAATTGCATTAAAGAAAATAAACAATGATAATAATAAATAAAAAAATAAATGGCTAAAGAGGCTCGAAAGATATTAATGATAACGTGTTGGATGGGGTTTTAAAGAAACATTGACACAAATAGTCTTTTCTTAAAATAATTATCTTAAAATATACAACAATCACATTAAAATGGAAGTTTCCATAACCCTATTCTCAAATCAACTCAAGTCCATTGAGAATTTTGGCTATAACAAACTTCTTCCAAAAGTAGAACCTATAATGGATAGTTCTAGAGAGCGAACTTTCCATCTTTCAATAACCATGCATAAGCATTAAGTAATGGTAGTTAAATTTAACTTCGTAGCTTGTCCTTGTGGAGCCTAACTTATGAAAACTTGTTATATATTTTCAACTCGTATGTTACTTTTTTCAAAAAAATTTCAAATCTTTAGTGTTTGCATGTAAATAATTTAAAAAGTATAGCATGTAGAGTAGAATGACTAAGTTGATAAAGCTTATTTTTTGTTGCTAGGATATGGATTTTTTAATATTCTCTTTCTTTTTATCCCTCTTGGTGGATTTCCTATAAAGATTCATGGCATGCCACTATTTTTTCTTCGTGTGGATTCATTGAAAGCAAGGGAATATAACATTTACTAGCTCTTGTATTACCTCTTTTTGTTTGACTTAGTAATAATCCTTTCTAGCATCAATGTATATATAAGCTTAAGTAGTCTCAGATATATCTTTTATGACTTTGAGATATGATTCGAGGAGACAAGTGCAGGTTGTGAAAGTCCATACTGATACTTTGAAGTTTGGGGATGTGGTGAATCTTGTCACATTTTGGAGCATGATATCTCCAACAATGATGAGTAATGGTCTTCTAATCAAATAATTTCGGGGGCTAAAATACCTAATATAGAGATAAACCACCAATCCATGATTTGGACACAATGGAAGAGATTAGTTTCATTCTTCCAAATAAATAGGTTTAATTAAAAGAATACATGGATGATTTTACATCCATAGATGCAGGTTTAATTGCAAGTATACATTCATCATTATTTATCATGACTTTATTTCCATCCAAGTCTCTATAGATCCTTATGATCCCATTTACTCTAGTTTAAGTAAAATACTTTGTGAAACCCCTTAATTCACACACACAAAAAAATTCTTAAAGCCCACCTAATCTAGGCTTGGCAACTCATATTCAACCATCTCTAGTGCACCTAACTAATTTTTCCAAGTTACACCAATCCCTTTGTGCCATGTAGCAAAATGAACTTTTCATGTGCACATAATGCATCTATAGCATCATTTCTTTGTAAAGAAAATCCTCAAGAAGGAGCTAGCTAACTAGGCAAGTAAAATTTCTTAATGGTTAAACCAAAAAACCTAGGTCCAAACTCTACCTTTACCATGATTTAGGGTTTAGGAATAATTGGTGGACTACATCAAGTTGAGTAGTCCATTTCCTACATGCTTCTTTTACTAAAAAAGTAAATAACTAAATCATACATTTAGTGGCATCGTGAGATGATATGTGACAGAGCAAACCATAAGCAAGGTAATTAGGGCTCTCAAGAAACGCGAGCATTACTTTTAAAAAAAAGTCCAAGCAATAAAAGAAGTACATAGAACATTAAATATCAAATATATACTATGATTATCATTGTAAACATACATTTCATTTAATAAAAATGCCTCTTGCATACACTTAGATTGCATGGTCATCAATGGGTATATAAACTAAATTGGGAAGTGCATTTACCAAGTTAGAATATATTTTTTTTCCATTTTTTACCTTTTGGAATTACAAGTGTCCATCAAATGAATTTGTCAAGCATTATATCTGTATAAAAAGCATCCTTTTACTTTTGGAATTACAAATGTCCAGCCAAACCAGTATGAATTATTACCCTCCAATTGAATTCGGCAAGCAGTATAGGACAAAGAATCGGATAAGATATTATTGAAATAACTAGGAGATGTCATCCTTTTCTAGGTTGATTTGCCATTAGTCAACATAAGCATTCACCTAGTGGAATTAAAAGTTGTAGAAAATATGAAAATCCTCAAATAAGGAAGAATATGATGTTTAAGCCAGTAAAAATTGAGAAGAAAGCATCAATTCTGTGCTATAGAATTCTTATGGTGAATGCAATGTTAGGTTCTGCAACTATCATCAATGAAGAAATATGAACTCAAAGATAATTTAGTATTAATCAGGAAAGTTCTAAATTAGGATTTCATGTCCTTAAGGCTAAACCAACCCATCTATTAAGAATTGAGAAAAAGTGGAATTCATGGGATTCTTTCAAAACTTGGAGAGAACTCTCCATCTTATTGTAGTACTTGAATATTGAATATCGATGGATAGGTTTAATCTAATAAAAGAAGTGAAGTATGATGGGTTCATGATAAATGGATTAGCAATGACATTGTACGAATCACATCATGCTATTCAATTTTATACTAGTGCTTAGCGTATGCTAGTATGATAATATGCCAAGTACTAAGATATACCTAATATCATGTCAATTCAATGCGTCAATAAAATATTAGCACCGTACATTTTGCGTGCCTTTCCATACTATGCTAGTCAACAATTCATATCTTGTCTTCCAAGGAGTCTCTCTTTTGGAAGTCTCTCATGTATTTCGGTTCATATGTTATTTCCTCTAATTTTTCTTTCACCTAGACTTCTTGGAGGATCCTCAAAGGTAAGGTGTAATACCATGTCTTGGTGGATTCCTTGAAGTGAAGAGCATGGTATTTACTAGCTCTTCTATAACCTCCTTTTTCAAAACTAGGTTTAATCTATCTTCTATGTTTGGAAGACCACACTAATTCTAGGACTACCATGTGTTCCACTTTCTAATCACTTTTCTTTTTATCTTCATGTGCTACATACCCATTGGGTAATTATTTTGTCTAACGTCCATGTACCACCCATGTTTCTACATAGAACTAGGACAATGTCCCATATTTGACTGAAGATAGAATAAGTGAAAGGGAGTATGATTGAGAGGAACTAATGTATTTAGGAGTCATTGAGCACATTAATAATTCTACTATCTCCGATCTTCTATATGATATATCAGGTCACAATCGGGGCATATAGGCATATTGCTTTCCATATGAAGGAGCAATTAAGTGGCGGAACAGGATTATAAATACCATCCCTAGTCCCATACTTTTTCCTCATCTATTTAATTGTTTGTCGCATAACCACCATGGCTTCATGCCTAAGAGCCAAGGATGGGATCCCAAGTCTTCCAATTTGTAAGGGTCGACAAACCACTTTCTAAGATACTAACTGTAACTTTTTTGCATTACCAGTAGAATTTCATGAGAAACTTCTCACGTGCTTAATTTTATAGATCACTTTTCAGAATGATAGTGTTAGCCATTAGATAATAGGCAGAGCACACAATATTGATATGATGATAGCGAACCTGCCCATTATCGAAAGAATTTTTATTTCCATCCCTCAGTCTCTCTTGTGAACTTTGTATCAACTATTTACAATTAACCGACTTTGTTCTCCTACAAGTAAGCAGTACTATCCGGTATTGCCACAAGCCATTATATTCTGTTATGCTCATATGGTCCTTGATCTATTACTTTACAAATAGATTAATCCTTGGACTAAATCTCATCACTAACTTTTAAGGATTGACTTGCTGACTGGACATTAAATAGTAGTCCATGATTAATTTTCTAAGGATCACTGCATTTAACAATGCAGTTTTAGCGATTAGTATGCAATCATCTGCAAATAAAAGGTGAAGGTTTGGCTAGTAGGATCTTCTCTATTTTTATCCTAATTTTCAGTTATCCAAACAAATTAGGGTAGGAAGGATCGAGAGTGAAATCTAAGGACTTGTATAACCTATTCAAAACCAATTTTCCAATGATTAGGGATGTAGCTTGGGTTTAGAACATTAGTATACATCTGAGAGTGGCACTTTTCCTTTAGAAAGTGGTGTATAAGCACCTTCAATGTAGGAGTGTAATTCATCATGGAAGAAGCCATATACTCTGCTGCCCGAATGCATATGAGAGATAATCCGTATTTTATTTGAATATTTAAGGGCTATTCATATGTGCCAGGTTGATCATAATGCATTAATCATGACCCATTCATTTCAATGGACACTTCTTGGATACATAATTGATGGAAAGAGGAGAGGTAAATGAGTTTACAATGTTACCGTGAATTGCTATATTACTTACCATATTTCGTTGGCAAGAAATGCTACATATTCTAGAACAATGTTTAGAGACCTTTGGTCATTCTCAAGAGAGCCCAGCTATTAGCTTTAGATTTCATCCACTCGAGTGCCTTAGGAGATAATAGCTAGAAAAAACTAGGGCTTCAATTTTGTAGGCTCTGCAGAGTCTCATGTGATTTAGTTTACTTGGGAGCCTCCAAGCTACTTCAACGGCATTATGCTAGATGGTGGAACCAAAGGAGAAGCATGCTTTATCATTAAGAATCCTAGTTTTATTCTTGTGGCAGCAGGTGGTAGCCATCCATATAATATTATGATTTCGATAGTAGAGCAGAGAAGTGCTTGGAAAGGCTTATTTATGCAACCACCATCTGTAAGGCAACCGATGTAGTACTGAAGGGTGACTCAAAAACTATGACCAATTGGATATCTAAGTCAGCAGCCCATAGTGATGACCTCGTTCTCTCCTGTTGAATTGTTGAAGGATTACTTCATCCTTGAGATTCTTTGAAGCCAACCATATTTGTAGAGAAGCTAATAGCATCACTAATTAGGTAACTTCGCATGTAGAATATCATACAAGCTTGATTCTCTGGACTTCACTCTCGCCCATTCCTATACAGCTTCGCAACCATTTCTTTTCAAACACCATAGTTGCATTTACACTAGGGCTATATCATGCCGCTGTCTTACTAAAAAAAAGATATCACTTCTTTCAAGCTGTCGAGCTATCTAATTATCACAAGAATGACTCACAATCAAGTGAGAGTTGGTGTCTTAAAGTTATTGTCCAACTTAAAAGTTGTGGGGCCATTTAATCTCCATCCATCCAAGTAATAATTGAAACTAGACCTCTCTAGTCTTAGTATGAACTTGAGATAAGCCATGTTTCTAAGAATACAATTTGTTGGAAATTTTAGTAGAGAAAACTATTATCCAAGATGCTACACTTGCTTCGTAATCTCTTGAAAAGCTCACTCAAGCACTCTCTTCCTATGCTCTTATCATTTTCTTTTCAATAATTCATTTCCATATATGAAAACCTGAACCAACCCTTGCAACTGCTCCCACTTTGGAAATAAAGGTAGAAGCAAATTCTTAGCAATAATTCAACCTTTATACTTCTACATATACCTTTACATTCTTTCTTATAGAGTACCAATCAAGGTGTATAACTGTAAGTTATATTAACTAACTTACATTAGTGGATAATAACATAGACATTTTACATGCAATCATGGAGTGCATGTACACCCAAATCCCTAAAATCTCTGGAAATAGCACCTTGTATGAAGGTATCTTTAATGACATCCATTCCTTTCTTGTCACCATGGCATGTTAGGTCCCTGTGCACATCAAAACGAATAATGACTTTTAGTGTTAACAATGTATATTGAGAGAATGAGTTTTGAGTGCAAACAACCTGATGGTTTTTAAATCATTGCCATAAGTAGCAAGGGTGCATAATGGTCTTGCCATGTCATACCAATAAGTTACTAGCATTGGTATGCTGATCAATATTGCACTATGACATTTTCATTGTGCCGACGCCAAAAGTATGCCATATGCCAATGAGGTATGATAACAACAAGATACCACTAAGGGTATTGACATCGATACTTTAACCCTTGGACACCACCCTCTATCTTATTTTCCTTTCCATTTAGGCATCAATTGTTAGGCATAGGAATCATGATTGGCTTTCCCATTCCGAGGATATTCATTTCTAAGAATCATTAAAAAATGATGAATTTTGATTCCTATGCTTTTCTAAAGTCCAAAAATCATGAACTAAATAACATCTTCAATGGCATATTCTATCTACATTTTTTTTCTTTCCTGAGGGAAATGACAGGAAAGCCTAACCAATTTCATTAAATGAATGATATAAGGAGTATTAAGAAAAAAAAGAAGGAAAGAGAAACAGGATGGGGGACAAAAGAGGGGAGAGGCATGGAAACAAAGAACTCAGGTAGGCGAACTCAGATAGACAAATGTGCACTTTATGTTTTCTCATTCCCAAAATTTTTGTTCCTATTTATCATCAAGAATGATGGATTTGAACTTCTATGCTTGGATTGGTTTGAAAAATCTTCAACGACATGGCATCTTTATTGGCATATTTTTATCTATATAGAGTTCTTTTCCTTTTCCCTAAGACAAAGGACATGTGAGGCCTAACATGCTTAGTAGAACATTTGAAGGACCGACATAGAAAAAACAGGGCTTGGGCTTAGGTTTTAGGGCGGACTTGGCTGCAAGTCAGGCTTTACTATTTTTTTCGGTACAATGGCGACTCACACACGACGAGTATGAGTGTGGCCAAAAAAATCAGAAAAAAGAAGATCACACAAGGGATCAGACATGGAGGCAATCCAGTCAGCCGCAAAGGAGGCAACCCAGTCAGCAGTACTATTCGCCTTTCTGTAGACAAGTGTAGCCTATAAAATTGAAGACTAGAACAAGTATTGGGCTTGACTTGGGTTGCAAATTTGGCAAAAAATATATATGGTCCTATTCTGAGCTGAGTCCTACATGAAAGTATATAATAAGTCTAGTCCAACTCAGGCATGAAGTTTAAAAGTCAGGCTTGCTTTTGGCCTAAGCTTAAGTTGGCTCGACTAGCCCAAACAGAACCATTAATCGTTAGAGCCAATTCCATTAAAAAGGTGAAGATAAATAAAGTATTAGAAAAGGAAGATGAGAAAAGTATTAAAGGGATGAGAAAAAAAGCTAGGAGACAAATGAGAGGAGAGGCAGATGAGTAAACCCTCATTTTAGGTTAGGTCTAAGTCAGATCTAAGTTTAAAATCCAAGGCCCAATTTTTCTTTAACTACAATTTGTTGGGTCAAAACAAGTTCACTTTGGTCAAATTAGGTTAGATCCAATTTCAAATTTGCTACCCATTCTTCCATACTAAGTTGTGATGCTAAAACTTAAGAACTCAATTCAAATATAAATGGGAAATAGACTATAGTATATTTTTGGATAGAGACACTTAGAATTAGGAAGATGTGTAGATCAATATCAAATTGTATTGACATACTTGTGATGAAATATGTGTTTGTGTGTAATGGACCATTAAGCATACAAGTCTTTAGCTATTTTAAATCAGTTAGCGAAGACAACAATCCATGAAGTTGTAACATCTAAAACCTCTCTTTATATACATATACGCGCGCACGCACACACCCATATATATATATATATATATATATATATATATATAACATAAATATTGCATCTTGGCATGAAAAGAGAAAAACAACGTGATTCAAGATGTTGGTTGAAGGAAAAATGATTATTAAGCATCCAAAGTTATCAAAAAAATGGTACAAAGGTTGCAACACTGGAAATCAAAAGGAGATAGAATACTTGTTCAAAAAAAATAAATCATTTATCTATTTAGTCTTAGTTATGTCTTAGAAGACCAAAGTGATGATCTGATCGAAGAGAAGAAAGAGATTCCTTAATTTGAATCTCCAAAATAAAATAATAAAAATAATAGAAAATTGTGGAGAAGTCTATTTTCTTAATCTGGATATTAAATTTGTTTCTTTATTTTAAAACATATAGTAATTTTTTTGGTATATTTAAAAAATATTAAACACTCTATTTAAAACTCTACTAATGCACTTTATTGTGTTTTAATTACTCTATTTCAAAATTTTGAAACTTACACATTAAAATGTATTTGATCAATTTATTCCTATCCTGCATTAGAATAATCATATTGGTTTAATATAATTATTTAGTACACTATTTATTTATTATATTTATTACCATTTAATTATTTTCTCTTTTAATTCATGCATTTATTACTATTTAATTTGAGTTTCAAAATTTAGTGCACTATCATTGGAAGCTATTAACTAAATACTTAAACATATCAATACTAGATGATGTGAATCTTATGTGCTTAGTATTCATTAATCAACACACATTTCATAAAATGGCTTCTTTTTATGATCATAGTGCTATTAAACCTTAAAAAATCCAATGGCTTATTTTTCAAGAATGTCAAAACCAGGTGACATAGTGGTTGACCACTTGAGTTGATTTTACCTATTGAACAACCCAATCCTAAACGGCTAAACCCTCATCTATACCAAGTTCTCAAACTACCTCTAAGACTAATCACAAGAAATAGCTTCCTCTAATACTTAAGTTAAAATCCACAAGAAAATGGACTCTTATTCTCATTATAGGATTCTTAATGCCATATCTGATTCCTTTATGATGTTTACCTTGCCATCAAGACTGCAAAGATACCGTAGACTGTCCTAGAGATTGAGTATGGAATAGATGTTTCCTGCTTAGACTAGTTCACCATATCCTAGATCTGAAAGTATGCTATGATGGATTCCAAACCTATTAGTGTCCATATCCATAAATTCTAAGATTTTCTCTAAATGCTGAATTGATTAGATGCAAATTCTTGAAGAGTTATGAGGTTCTAGCTTTAATGACTCTCTTCCTCCATCTTGTTCAAACTTATCGAGAGATCTGTCATAAGCAAGCTGACTTGACCTTGGTAGGAGTTAATAACTCTATTCAAATCGAAGAAGAATACCGAGTTAAGCTCAAACACAAGTAGGAGTGTGGATCCAAGATCAAACTAATCGAATCCTATCCTAGACTATCAAAATAAGGCCAATTCAAACACCAAGGGAAGGACTTCAAAAGAAGAAATTTCAAAACTGATTAACATAGAATCCTTCTTTCAAACCTTCTTAAAATCAAAATCATCCAAACAAAAACCAATTAGCTTAGAAGTTGAAAGTGCATTTCTGCTTCTTGTACAGTCGGAACAATCACATGGTGAAGGATTTCTACCATAAGAAAACTAAATTACTTAGGAAATGTGAAAGTACACCGAACGTTAACTGAACATTGTTGAAGGTGGTGCGGACTTTCTTTCAAGTCAAATAATTTAACCCCTATAATAAACTTCACCTATTCATCTTATGACTGGTGTCTTAATTTTGAAGTTAATGTTCATTTTTGTTTCAATCACTCTAGGTTCTCCACCTTTTAGGAATAATATGGCGGAGGTATAATTCTTGGGAATAACTCAACAACACAAGTGCAAGAAAAAAGATGAGTAGGCTTAAAGATGACTTTGGAAAAATCCTTGTCCTTCGTATCCAATGTTAAGAGATACTTGATCAGTAGATCCTCTAGTATCTAGGGATACAAAATTTTATTAGAATCCTAGGGGTACAAAATTTTATTAGAATCAAATAAACTTATATCACTCATATTACCAAGTTTCTAGAGAAAGACTTTGTATGAGAGAGCTTGTTCAAACTATGTACTTTCCAAAAATGTGAATAAAAATCCTTATGTTGTCGTCAATCATAGATCTTACAATATCTACCTTGGTAGACCTGATCATGTGAACTTTATTCAAATCCATGACATGATGAACTTAAATCCCATTCCTAAGGTGCGTCTAGATAGAAAGTTAAATATAAAGTCTATATACAAGCGAGGAGTACCTCAAAACCTTTGAAGTCTGCACATAGAAGTTCAAGTCTTCTTGATGTAATGATATAACTCTACCAAGTCACCAACTTAGGGAGACAAACACTACTTTGGAATGTTTATCGATGATTCTCTTGATGATATTGCACATATCTCACAAACCTAAGGATGAAGTTCTAGACAAATTCAAAATCTTTAGAGTCGAAGAAGAAACCCAAATCAAGAAATCATTATAAGACTTAGGTCTAATCGAGGTGGTGAGTATACATCAAATACAATGATCCTATTCTGGCAAAACATTGGATCAAATCATGAGGTTACTCCTCTTTATTCCCTTCAGTCCATGGTGTAGCTGTGAGATACGGGGCTGAAGTCGGCAGCCTTCGCCGACTTCAGCCCCGAATCGATTCGGGAGGAACCGGAACAGAGGATCGCGATTGCGATCCTCTCCGGCTCCTTCGGGGGACAAACGGGGCAAGGGCGCTGCGGGTATCCCGCGGCACCCCTCCCAGTCCATCCGCGGCCAATTCACGGCCGCGGATCTCGCTTGACCACCGCGAAAATCACGGCGGAGGGCTGTTACAATGGGGCTTTAAAACTCCATCTTTCCTTCCTCTAGGGCCACCGCCGAGCTCCCTCTTCTTCCTCTCCTCCCTCCTCCCTCTCCTTCCTCTGCCCTTGCCTCCCAAGTGGCTGGCGTGCCGCTGGATCCACCACCATCACCACCCATGCCTTCCCCTATTTTGGAGATTCGCATCCCTTGGTTCCGAGCGCCGCCGCCACCGCTTGACTGCCGGATCGAGCCTCCCCCGGCCGAGATCCGCCACTTCCGTCGACTGCCGATAAGCCCTTTTCCCTTTGTGCTCTCCGATCTTAGCCGATGCATGCTTTCCTCCCTTGGTTTTGGCCCCATGAACCGAGACCATTCTCGGTTGCTTCTTCACGCCGGGAGCCGTAGCGGCCGCCGGCCGCCACCGTGATCGGCTGGCCGTCGATCGGGCGACGGCCCCCAGCCGCCTAGGCCAGCCACCCAGGCCGACCACCCCGCCATTTCCCCCTTCCTCTTTCAGTTTCCATCTCCCCTGTCCATGGGGAGTTTGGGGGAAGAAGGAGGCCCATCACGGGCCAAACTAGGCCCGTTGGGCCCTGTCCATTTCAGGCCCAACTTGGGCCCTGTCCAGCCCGGTTAGCCCCAATTTGGGTCTATTTGAAATGCGAACCCGAAATCCAGTTCAACTCCGAACTTGAACCCGAACCCGAATCCGAACCCGAAATCCAATAGTATTATTTTTGATTTTCGCTTAGCTCTGAAATTTACAAAAA
Organism: Phoenix dactylifera; assembly: GCF_009389715.1. Lineage (NCBI taxonomy): Eukaryota > Viridiplantae > Streptophyta > Magnoliopsida > Arecales > Arecaceae > Phoenix > Phoenix dactylifera. The sequence continues at coordinate 28,231,407 of NC_052392.1, read as the reverse complement.
AATTAATTAAATGTTAACAGGTGAACCTGATCCGCCTGCCTGAAGTAGGAATTAAGCGAGAAGAGGTAAGTAACTTAATACTTCAAGTGTGATTTCTAAATTATTTGAAAAACTGATTATGTTTTGACATATGTTTTGTATTCAGTAAAATGGGTCAGGCATGTTAAATTTTATTTAAAAATCATGTTATATGCTCTGAAATCCGTGAAATATAATTGGACAATTTTTGAAATATATTTTTATATATATATGCATTCTCAGCATGGCTATGATCTGTTTTGTTCTGTTCTGGCCCCGCTAATGGGGATTATACATTGGACTTGTCGACTTGTAATCTGTGAGGAACCGGTTTCGACACCGCGCCACCGGTGATTAGAATAGTGGTTTCTGGACACCGTTGCCACCGGTGACTAACAATAGTGGTTTCTGGTACTCTGTGCAACCCATGCCACTAGGTTACGTGGCCGTAGCCTATCATGTTGAGATTCTGGTATCAGAGTTTTCAGAAAAATGATAATAAATTTTGAAAACAGCAAAATAATGATATTTATGATTTATTTCAGACATTATCCTGTATTTTGATCTGATATGCTCTGACCCCACCTTTGGGGTATTTTGTTGCTTACTGGGCTAGCGTAGCTCATTATTTTATTTTCTCTATTTTTCAGATCTAGAGGCTTGATCGCACGGGATTGGGGAGTGCATTAGATTTTCTGATGATTTTTCAGTTATTGGCATTTTAATTAGTTTAGTTTGGACATTTGAATTATGTTAGCAAATATTATTTTGAAACTTTGTAAGACTGCTTTTGAACAATTTAAATAATTATGTCATCTTTTAATATTTGTGATTGCTTTGATATGATCTGCTGCCTTGCATGCCTGTGCGGTCTGCCGTGTGGGTGTGTGGCGTCTGCCGCGCTCCGGGCTCGGGGCGTGACAGATTTGGTGGTATCAGAGCTCAGATTTAAGATCACTAGGGATTGTAACTGAAACAATTATATTGAGCCTAAGTTTTAGGATTCCTAGGATCCGCCAGAAAGGTTGAGAGATGGGTAGGAACCAGATAAGGGGATAATGTTCATTTGTTTTATTAACTATTTCGTATTATTCTGTTTGGATGATTTTATGACATTTATATTTTTACTGAATCAGAATGCCGCCTCGTCGTGTCCATAGCCTGAATCGGACGGTTAGGGGCTCTCGGGGAAGGGTCCCTGCTAATCAAGCGGACGAGGCTTCGCAAAGCTCAGGGCCCCAGGGTCAATCAACAATGACTCCGAAAGCTATCGCTGGAAATCAAACTCGGGTGCTCGAACTGATCGAGGAGGTCGTCGGGTTAGTACGCCAACAGAGGCAACAACCTCAGCAACCAGTCCAGCAGGATGTTGCTCCTCCTGAGCAAAGAAGGAGTATAGCAGAATTCAAGAGAATGGCACCTTCGGCTTTTAAAGGCACCACTAGTCCTCAAGAGGCCGAAACCTGGATAGATGAAATGGAGAAAGCCTTCAGGGCAATGGAGTGCACCGATGAAAAGAAGGTCAAATTTGCCACCTATATGCTCTAGGACCGAGCTCATCATTGGTGGATGTCTGTGGAGCGTACATTGGCACCCGAGCAGGAGGCACTTACCTGGCAGAGATTTCGCACAGCATTCTACTCCAAGTATTTTCCCTCTAGTCGCCTGAGGGAGCTAGAGAGGGAATTTCTCAATCTAAATCAAGGAACTATGACTGTGGATGAGTATGAGGCAGAGTTTGACAGGCTATCTCGGTTTGCTCCCACCCTCGTCATGGATGCAGGGTCCCAGATGAGGCGATTCGAAGAAGGATTGAAGCCTCACTTACATCGGAGTTTGGCCGCAGTACACTCGACAAACTACGATGATCTGGTAGACAGGGCTAAGAATCTGGAAATTGTTTGGAAAGAAACATATGATACCAAAGATAGGAAACAAAAGAAGAGAAGCAGAGATTATGATGCTCGCAGTGGACAGAGTTCTAGCAAGACTGCAAAATCTCATAATCAATCTTGGCAATCAGGAAAGCAAGGATCTTATGGAAAAACTATTCAGCAAGAGAAGCATAAGTGTGATGCATGTGGTGGTATGCATAAGACTGAACATTATAGACAATTATCCGGTGCTTGTTTCAGATGCGGCCAGCAGGCTCATAAGGTAGCTGAGTGTCCTCAACAGGACCTTCGATTAGTTCAGAGGCCTCAAACTACAAGAACCCAGCAAGTACAAATTTCTCCTGCTTCGGCTCAGTCAGCTCAGCCTTCTTCTCCTAAGCAGCAGAAAGGAGGGAGATCGCGCATACAGGGTCGTATTTATGCACTGACTCAGCAGGATGCTCAGGCATCCAACACTGTGGTGTCAGGTACATTGCCAGTTGCTTCTGTTTATGCTTATACATTATTTGATTCCGGTGCTACGCATTCCTTTTTGTCATCTACATTTGTGCAAAAACATGACCTACCTTGTGTGCAATTAGAGTATGATCTGCATGTTAGCACTCCTGCCGGGAGCCGGATGATTGGTAACCAGGTTTGCAAGACTTGTCCGATTCAGATATTAGGTAGAGACTTGCCTGCTGATTTGATAGTTATAGATATGCATGACTTTGACATAATCCTCGGTATGGACTGGTTAGCAACACAATTTGCCACCATTAACTGCCATGAGAAACGGGTAAACTTTCAGATCCCCGGAGATACTGAATTCAGCTTCGTAGGTAGTGGTGCTTATACCTCCCCTCGAGTTGTCTCCACTATGCAAATTAAGCGGCTGCTTAGAAAGAGGAGTATGGCGTATATTGCCACAGTGGTTGATACCAGACAATCATATCAAAGATTGGAAGATATTCGAGTAGTGAATGAATACCCTGATGTCTTTCCGAAAGACCTTTCTAGCTTGCCACCAGATAGAGAAATTGAATTTGCAATTGATTTGATTCCTGGTACCGCACCAATCTCTAAGACCCCCTATAGAATGGCTCCAGCTGAAATGAAAGAATTAAAGGAGCAGTTGCAGGATCTTCTTGATAAGGGTTTCATCAGACCTAGTGTTTCACCTTAGGGAGCTCCAGTCTTATTTGTAAAGAAGAAGGATGGTAGTATGAGATTATGTATTGATTATCGAGAGATAAATAAAGTAACAATAAAGAACAAGTATCCTCTACCAAGAATTGATGACTTATTTGATCAGTTAAAGGGCGCTCAGATATTCTCCAAAATTGATCTTCGTTGTGGGTACCATCAATTAAAGATAAGGGCTGAAGATGTGCCTAAAACTGCTTTTCATACTTGTTATGGGCACTATGAATTTTTGGTCATGCCTTTTGGACTGACAAATGCCCCTGCAGCTTTTATGGATCTGATGAACAAGGTGTTCAAACCCTTTCTGGACAAATTTGTAGTAGTCTTTATTGATGATATCTTGATCTATTCTGAGAGCCAGGCCGAGCACGAGCAGCATTTGAGGTTAGTACTGGAAACCCTAAGACAAGAGCAGTTGTATGGTAAGTTGAAGAAAAGTAAATTCTGGCTAGACAGTGTGATGTTCCTAGGGCATGTAATATCTAAAGAGGGTATCTATGTGGATCCAAAGAAGATCGAGGCAGTGGTCAACTGGAGCAGACCCAACAGTGTTACTGAGATTCGCAGCTTCTTGGGCCTAGCAGGATATTATAGACGATTTGTTGAGGATTTTTTCTCTATTGCTGCACCTTTGACTCGACTAACTCGTAAAGGAGTTAAGTTTGAGTGGTCAGATAAATGTAAACAGAGCTTCCAGGAGCTTAAGCAATGTTTGGTGTCTGCTCTCATCCTTACCCTTCCCTCTAGTGGTGAAGGTTATACCATCTACAGTGATGCCTCAAAGAAAGGATTGTTTGTGTGCTGATGCAGAATGATAAGGTTATTGCATATGCTTCTCGACAATTAAAGTCATATGAGGAGAACTACCCCGTTCATGATCTGGAACTTGCTGCTGTTGTGTTTGCATTATAGATTTGGAGACATTATTTATATGGTGAATCTTGTAAGGTCTACACTGATCACAAAAGTTTGAAATACCTTTTTACCCAGAAGGAACTAAACATGAGACAGAGAAGATGGTTAGAGTTACTGAAGGATTATGATTTGTCTATTCATTACCATCCGGAAAAAGCTAATATGGTAGCAGATGCACTGAGCAGAAAATCTACTAGTAGTATTGCTACCTTACTCACCTCTCAGAGGAGAATTCCGGAAGATCTGAGAAGAGCAGAAATTGAGGTATGTTGGCATGACCCTGATGCACATTTGGCAAACCTATGTGTCCAACCTACCTTGATAGAGAGGATCAGGATTGCTCAAGCAGATGACCCTCAGTTGCAAAAGCTTAGAAGTGATATTGAATTAGGTTCTCAATCAGAATTTAGACCTCATGAGGATGGATAATTGAGATACAGGAACAGAATGTGTATTCCAAATGACTCCGATTTAAAGAATGAAATAATGAGGGAAGCTCATAATACTGGATATACAGTGCATCCTGGGGGTACTAAGATGTATAAGAATTTGAAAGGTACATTTTGGTGGAATAATATGAAGAGAGAACTTGCACAACTTGTGGCTCGGTATTTGACATGTCAGCAAGTCAAAGCAAAGCATCAAAGATCGGCAGGGTTGTTGCAGCCCCTACCACTTCCTGAATGGAAGTGGGAACACATCACTATGGACTTCGTCTCCGGGTTGCCTTGCACTCCTAAAGGTTATGATGCTATATGAGTGATTGTGGACAGATTGACAAAGTCGGCACATTTTTTGGCATTCAAAGTAGGAATGACCTTGGAAAAGTTTGCAGAGCTCTACATTGAACAAATAGTGAGGTTGCATGGAGTACCCGTATCTATTGTTTTCGATAGGGACTCGCGGTTTGTACCTCACTTTTGGGGTAGTTTGCATAAAGCCTTGGGGACCACTCTGAGCTTCAGCACAACTTTCCACCCTCAGACTGATGGCCAATCAGAAAGAACCATTCAGACCTTGGAAGATATGCTAAGAGCTTGTGTAATGGATATGAAAGATTCTTGGGACCGTCACTTGCCTTTGGTTGAGTTTGCATATAATAACAGTTACTAGGCAAGTATTCAAATGGCACTTTATGAGGCTCTATATGGAAAAAAAGTGTAGATCACCTATCTGTTGGGATGACGTTGGTGAAAGAAAAACTATGGGCCCCGAGATTGTGCAGCAAACAGTAGAGAAGATCCAGCTAATCAGGGAACGCATCCGGATAGCTCAAAACAGACAGAAAAGTTATGCAGATAATAGAAGAAGGAAATTGGAATTTCAGGTCGGAGATCATGTGTTTCTGAAAGTGTCTCCTACTAAAAGGGTGATGCGATTTGGAATACGCGGAAAACTCAGTCCACGTTATGTGGGCCTCTTTGAAATTTTGGAAAGAGTAGGAGATGTGGCATACAAATTGGCACTCCCACCTTCACTGTCTGGAGTTCACAATGTTTTTCATGTTTCTATGTTGAGAAAGTATATTCCAGATATGAGCCATGTGATTGAAGTGGCTCCCCTGCAGCTTAGAGAAGATTTGACATATCCTGAGCAGCCTGTACGTGTGGTTGATAGAAAAGAACAAGTGTTGAGGAGGCGCACGATTCCTTATGTTAAGATCCAGTGGAGCAATCACTCAGAACGAGAGGCTACGTGGAAGCTGGAGGACGAGATGAAGGAAAAATATCCGGACCTTTTTGCAAGCTAAGGTATGTTAAATTTCGAGGACGAAATTTTTTTTAGGGAGGAAGAATGTGAGATACGGGGCTGAAGTCGGCAGCCCTCGCTGACATCAGCCCCGATTCAATTCGGGAGGAACCAGAACAGAGGATCGCAATCGCGATCCTCTCCAGCTCCTCCGGGGGACAAACGGGGCAACGGCAGCCCTCCTAGTCCATCCGCGGCCAATTCACGACCGCGGATCTCGCTTGACCGCCGCGAAAATCGCGGTGGAGGGCCGTTACAATGGGGCTTTAAAACTCCATCTTTCCTTCCCCTAGGGCCACCGCCGAGCTCCCTCTTCTTCCTCTCCTCCCTCCTCCCTCTCCTTCCTCTGCCCTTGCCTCCCAAGTGGCTGGCGTGCGCCGGATCCACCACCATCACCACCCGTGCCTTCCCCTGTTTTGGAGATTCGCATCCCTCGGTTCCGAGCGCCGCCGCCACCGCTTGACCGCCGGATCGAGCCTCCCCCAGCCGAGATCCGCCACTTTCGTCGACTGCCGGTAAGCTCTCTTCCCTTTGTGCTCTCCGATCTTAGCCGATGCATGCTTTCCTCCCTTGGTTTTGGCCCCATGAACCAAGACCATTCTCGGTTGCTTCTTCACGCCGGGAGCCGTAGCGGACGCCGGCTGCCACCGTGATCGGCTGGCCATCGATCGGGCGACGGCCCCCAGCCGCCTAGGCCGGCCACCCAGGCCGACCCCCCCACAGTTTCCCCCTTCCTCTCTTAGTTTTCATTTCCCCTGTCCATGGGGAGTTTGGGGGAAGAAGGAGGCCCATCACGGGCCAAACTAGGCCCGTTGGGCCCTGTCCATTTTAGGCCCAACTTGGGCCCAGTCCAGCCCGGTTAGGCCCAATTTGGGTCTATTTGAAATCCGAACCCGAAATCCGGTTGAACTCCAAACTTGAACCCGAAATCCAATAGTATTATTTTTGATTTTCGCTTAGCTCTGAAATTTACAAAGAAATTAATTAAATGTTAATAGGTGAACCTGATCCGCCTGCCTAAAGTAGGAATTAAGCGAGAAGAGGTAAGTAGCTTAATACTTCAAGTGTGATTTCTAAATTATTTGATAAACTGATTATGTTTTGACAAATGTTTTGTATTCAGTAAAATGGGTCAGGCATGTTAAATTTTATTTGAAAATCATGTTATATGCTCTGAAATCCGTGAAATATAATTGGATAATTTTTGAAATATATTTATATATATATATGCATTCTCAGCATGGCTATGATCTGTTATGTTCTGTTCTGGCCCCGCCAATGGGGATTATACGTTGGACCTGTCGACTTGTAATCTGTGAGGAACCGATTTCGACATCGCACCACCGGTGATTAGAATAGTGGTTTCTGGACACCGTTGCCACCGGTGACTAACAATAGTGGTTTTTGGCACTCTGTGCAACCCATGCCACTGGGTTACGTGGCCGTAGCCTATCATGTTGAGATTCTGGTATCAGAGTTTTCGAAAAAATGATAATAAGTTTTGAAAACAGCAAAACAATGATATTTATGATTTATTCCAGACATTATCCTGTATTTTGATCTGATATGCTCTGACCCCACTTTGGGGTATTTTGTTGCTTACTGGGCTAATGTAGCTCATTATTTTATTTTCTTTATTTTTCAGATCCAGAGGCTTGATCGCACGAGATTGGGGAGTGCGTTAGATTTTTCGATGATTTTTCAGTTATTGGCATTTTAGTTAGTTTAGTTTGGACATTTGAATTATGTTAGCAAATGTTATTTTGAAACTCTGTAAGACTGCTTTTGAACAATTTAAATAATTATGTCATCTTTAAATATTTGTGATTGCTTTGATATGATCTGCTGCCTTGCATGCCTGTGCGGTCCGCCGTGTGGGCGTGTGGCATCTGCCGCGCTCCGGGCTCGGTGCGTGACAGTAGCCGAATAGAAAAACTAAACCTTAATGGACATGATTAATTTAATATTAGTTAATTCTGGATATCGAACACTTGTGGGGGATGCCCTATTATTAGTCTATTATATCCTAAATAAGGTACCTTTTGAAGATAATGCTGAAGCATCTTTGAACTCTGAAAAGGAAGAACTCCAAGGTTAGATTATCTCAGAGTGTGGGGGTGCCTAGCTTAGGTTGGTACATCTGAACCTAAAAGAAAAAAGATAGGACCCAAAACTATAAATGCCATTTCTATAAGGTATTTCTTTAATTGTAACACCAATAGGTTACTTGTGACAAATACAGTGATAGTGACATCTCAGATAATACTTTTATTGAGGTTAGAGATGTAACTTACTTTGAAAATATTTTTTTCTTTAGAAACCAAGTTTCTGATCCAATATCATCTAAATCATCCACTTCTTATAACTTAATCCCATTGAAATTGAGTCTCCCCATGAATCAAAAAAGAGTAAAAGGCCTAGATCTAATAGTAGACATGTTGGACTTGGAAGAGGCACAAGGGTGGGGAAAGACCTTGATTAGGGATTCTCCACTTTCCTTATTGATGGTGAACCTTCTACCTTTTTAGAGATGAAGTCTTCGGTTGATGCTCCTTTTCAAAAGGAAGAGTTCAACTTAGTCATTCAAAACCCAACCTACATTCTAATCCATCTATGACTCGAAAGTAAGTAATTAGGTTGCAAGTGGATATTCCAAAAGTAACTTAGACCTTATGATTCTATAGAAAAATATAAGATTAGGCTAGTAGCTAAGGAATATAACCAGAAGAACAACCTAAACTACTTTGACACCTATTTTTCTATAATTAGAATTACAATTATTATAATCCTTTTGCCTATTGCTTCCATCTATAAACTAATCATTCATCAAATTGATGTGAAGATTCCATTTCGAAACAAAAATTTAGAAGACGAGATACCCATGGAATAATCTAAAAGATTTGTTGTAGAGGGACAAAAGAATAAGGTGTGCAAACTTGTTAATTTCCTATATGGTTCAAGACATGCTCCCAAATAATGGCATGAAAAAATTGATAAGACCATCCTATCTTTTAATTTTATTATAAATGATCATGATAAATGTATATTTTCGAAGTTCATGGATAGTGACTATGCGATCATTTGCTTGTACATCATTGATACTATGATAGTTGGAATATCTATTAAAATCATATTCGAGATCAAGTCTTTTTATCAAACAATTTGATATGAAAGATCTAGATGAAGGCAATGTAGTCATAAGGATAAAGCTAATGAAATCTCTTAAGAAGGGCAGCTCTCTCCCTTTCTCATTCTATCAATAAATTGATTAAAAAATTTGTTTTTTTCAATTGAAAACCGATTCCCACTCGATATGATACTAGTGTACATCTTATGAAGAACTTAAGTGAATTTGTTTATCAAACTAGATATTCTCAAATCATTAGATCTCCACTATATGTGGCAAATAGGAGAGGACTAGATATTACCTATATTTTAGGATGATTAAATAGATATACTCATAACCAATTTCAATCTCATTTGACCTTTTTAGAAATAGTATTTGGATATCTTAAGGGACCTTTCATCTTTATCTTCTCTACACTGGATACCCTGAGGTAGTTAACGTTTATAGTGATGCAACCTAGATCATAATTTCTTAGATCACTTTGTTTCTTCTTGGTGGTGCTTCTATAGCTTAAGGATATTTTAGACGAACGATTATATCTTGGAGCAGCATGGAGACCGAGTTCATTGCTCTAGATATTACCTAGTTAAAGGTAGAGTGGATAAAAATCATATAGTTTAACTTTCTTTGGTACCAAAATTAGTTTCAACCACATCAATTCATTATGACAAGGCCATAATTGAACTGATAGATCAAATAAACAGATTTTTAAACTTTAAGTAAATTTTTAAAATTCTAAATGCAAGTAAATTTTTAAAATTCAAGTAATCACCAACTGACAGGCCATAATTCAAGTAACCGCCAATACAAATATGTTAAACAAAAAAGCAAACAAATTTTTAAAATTCTAATTGCGACATACCGTCTAGGATGATAGGTTTCATAATGTGTCAAATCCTTCAGAACTTATTTCCCAAGTCCAAAAGATGGCACGCCTCCTAATATCACAACCACTAAGCTGCAAAAGAAAAAAAAAACCCCACCATGTTCTTTATCTATCAGCAAGGAAGTGGACACAAATAGCCCAAGTAGTATGAGAAATGCCACAAAACATTGATCATGTATAAGAGTCAATTAACAAGATATGAGGGAGATCCTGTCCCTTCAACACATAAATGTTAGGACAACCAAGAAAATGAGTTCACAGCCAAAAAAAAAACCAAGAAAATGAATAAGGTAATGTTTCAATAGAACTTACAATTCCAAAAGAAATTATTATCCTCAACCCTGCTTGCCCATAAAATGTTTTACATAATAATCAGTTATATAATAATCATCATCAGTTATATAATAAAATGCTTTACAAAATAATCATCTTATTTTCTAAACTTTATAATCTAATATCCTATAAATGAAGAAAGATGAGCTTTTGAAAGATATTATGGCAGAAATAGTTACGAAGAAAATAATAAGGAAAATACACTATGTGGAAACTTTAATACCTTTACAAAATATTTGATGTAAACTATGATTTTCTCCCTTTTTTTGTATTTGCAAGGAGCAAAATTAATTAGCTAGAATGTCTAGTTATATCACTCTATCTATCATGTAAAATGAAGTCTCCCGTTTCTTCACCTTTACCATATCCTAGGAAATTCATTTAAATATTTTTTTGATACAGTAACTGAATAATGCATGGAGACTTATATCCCAAATGCATGCCACATTGGTAATATACACAAATGTTCCACTTAGGTGTTAAAAAGGACAAAATCCTGCATTACTCATGCATCACACTAGCATGCAACTGAGATAAACTTAGAAATGGGAAAAGAAAAAGATACAACCAAAGGTTCACTTAAAGGAGAAAAAAGAGGCACTTGAAGATACACTTATTACATGAGGAAACCAAATTAATTTCCTTGATGAACCTTTTGATAAAAAAGAATTTCAAATTTAAATAAGAAAGTGTTGAAGAGAACCAGATAAAGTAGAGAAACTATCTAATTCACAAATCTACATTATACATGTACATAAAAATAAAGGCACGTACCCTTAAAAACACATGCATATATATATATATATATATATATATATATATATATATATATATATATATATATATATAGATTTTTTACCTATATTTGAGAATAAATTATATAGATAGTCCTAGTGAAAACATGGAAAAATTAGGAATGTTGGTTCCCACTTACAATAAAAGTAAACTACAAAAACAAGAAATTAATTAGTAAGAAAACTGAACAATGAAAAAAACATCATAAAAGAACTAAAAGAACAACTAGAAAAGTTGAAATTGATCAAAAGATCAAATAGAACTAAATGGAAGAGATATCTAAGCATGATCTAGATTCAAACCTATTCCTCACCAATGCTTAGTTGAAGGCTAAAGTCCATTTTAAGAACGGAAGTTCTAATCCATAGTTATAATTAGTTCATTTCAAAATGCAACAAAACAGGATTTCAAGTATAAAATCACAGATGGAAACATCAATTTTGATATAGGAAAAGATGAAAGGACCAAGAAGAGTAGAAATTGATTAAATAGCTTAAGAAATCAATGATGGAAGAGACATCTAAAGGCGATCTACATTACACACGCACCTGTGAGCGTGCGTGCACGCGCGCGCACACAGAGAGAGAGGGTCATTCTTGACCATCTCGTTGATATTGCATGCAGAAATAAGGTGACACCAAGATCTCTAATCAAAAACTCATTTTAGAAGAAAGAACTACTAATCGAAAGGCAATGGGCTTCCAGATGAAATAGCATTGATGAAAACATAATTTTTCACATAAAAGCACCCTGGAAAAATGAAACATCTAACGAATACAAAAGCATAACAAGCTAAGTGGGAAGACTAAAACGAGAACTAAATGTGATGACCAGATGGCAAAAAGAGAAGCTGAATCCGATGAAAGAATAAAAGAGAAAGTGATGGAAGAGGTAGGTATTGGTGGTCGTTACAATCTATGGCTATCAGAGAATTCCTGGGGGCTGAATTAAGGGAAAGGCTTATGAGAATTGAGAGGTTGGGCTCTTTCCTTTATGGAAGAAATAAGAAAGTTTCAAGAGCGATGACAAGTGTGGGAAGAAGACAGTGGGGGTCTGGCTTCTCTTTTTCAAATGGAGAGGAGTGGGACATTGGGCGCTTCGGGGGTGAGTTTGTTAGATATGTGCTTTGTCTCAAGGTTGCCCTTCAAACTTTATGTTACAGGTTGTGCTGATGATTCATGTGGGTGGATAGCGGAATGTGACGATTGTCATGTTTGCTCGTGTCCAGTTGAGACAATTGAAGCACTTAAAATTAAGCTTATACTTCAAATCACGTTCAAACCATATCCAGAAAATAAAAAATCAAAATTTCTAACATGAATCCAACACATAAATTACATGGCTAACTCAAACCCAACTCATATAGCATGTTTAAAAACAGATTCATTTATTAGCAATGAAGGAGACTCAAGTATCCAAAGTAATGTATTTTCTCAAAACTATTTTTTTTTTTTTTTTAAATTTAAAGGAAGCTCGAGATGCTTTACTTCAGAAAGCAACACCTGAAGAAAGGATGCAAAGTGGCTGTGAGGCGGCGGAGCACTGGCGGGACGCAGCAGCGAATCGGCATGTAGAGGAGCCAGTGGTGACTAGGGCGGATCAAAGGAGTGGGATTCGGCAACTACTAGGTGCGACGGAGAAGCCCTTGTGGTCGGCGGTAGCCCAGGCTCCCTCGAGCAGGCCGTGATGGACCGCCTTCGAGATCTCCCAAGTTGAACTCCGGCAGAACCAGAGCGTCTTCACCGAGGTTTTGGAGCTTCCCCCGGAGAGGATCGACAGAGCCCGGAGAGCTTGGTCGACGACAACCCTTCTTGCCCGAAGCCTCGGCCGCCCTATTCCAATCAAGAGGATTCTGAAGGAAATCCAATACAGGGTGAGGCTTGGCAATAAGGTCAAAGGCTTCCCTCTGGCAGCGGGGCATCTGGCCATTTGCTTCAAGGAGGAGAGCGACATGGTGCTCCAAAGTGGCCCATGGTTGGTAGCGGGACAGCTACTGGCCATGGAGAGGTGGCGCCCCGATTTCGTGCCCGGTGTCCAGGAAGTGACCAGGGTTGTGTCATGGGTGTGATTGCCAGCACTCCCGCTCGAGTTCTAGGACAGGGAATCAATCCTCGACATTGCCGGAGTGGTAGTGGATGCAACGACAGATGGCAGGTGGCGGCTAGAGTTTGCGAGGGTTAGGATAGAGGTGGATGCCTTGAAACCCTTATGACCTGGGATCTATCTCCAGAGCAAATCGGAGCCGATCTGACAGGATTTTACCTACGAAAATCTGTCGGGGGTATGCTACAGATGTGGGTGTCTCGGCCATGGAAGGGAGCCCTGCACTGCTCGGTCCTCGGCACCAGGTGGAGGGGGGGACTCAAAGGCGGGAGGACAAGGCAATGGAGACATCACCGATCCTGGCCGATGTTGGCCCCAATCAACCTCTGCGGCCGACATATGGACTGTGGCTGGTTACTAGCCGGATGCGCAAGCCAAACTGGTCGGAGCGGAGTAGTGGAGGAAGACTATCGTCGAGTTGGGGATAGAAATAACTCGGGGTCCACTTGCCGATGTCCAAAACCCCGAGGATCCGACACCCAACCTGGAGCCGTCCAAGGTTCTGGTAGAGTCCGACGAGTGGAAGAGAATGGCTAGGTGTGATTGGGAGAAAGCATCAGCGGTGGATTATCCCGAAGGTGACTCAGCCTTCCCTACCGAGGTGAGTGCTTTTGACCCATTGATTAACTTTGAGTTTGGCCGAGTCAACTCGGTGTGGAGCAACTTGGGCTATAAGGGAACCAAAGGTCCCGAGCGGCAGAAGCCCATTTGACCTTGGTCCACAAGGTGGCAGCAACCGAACTAGGGCCGTCCAAATGGGCACGAAGCCCATTGAAAGGCCAAGCTCTAAAGGGGCCTGCGGACCAGAACCGGGCGGACGGGCAGGGATCCGAATCTGGATCAAAACTAGGTTGTCAGGGAACTGAAACTAATCGAGCCGTCCTTGGTGCTCGGCTGCGAAGGTCGTCCACATCCACTGAGCCAAACCTGAGGGCACTCTCCATCTCACGGCCGATGATGGTGGAAGGGTTGTGTCAGAGGAGGGGCTGGCAACGCATAGGAGCAAGGACCCTTCATCACACACCGGCAAGGTAGAAGGTGCGGCGAGGACAGGGGCGGTCTCTGGGAAGAGCTCGGATCTAGCGGCATCGACTATCTCACATGGTGAATCAGAGATTGGTGGCAGGGAGCACCAAGAGCAGCAAGAAGGGGAGGGATTAGTCTTGGTGGCTGGGGCTGTTGTCCTGGCAGAGGAAGGTGTGGGAAGCTTGGGGGGTGGTGCTCAACGGCAAAAGCAGGGTGACCAAGCTTAGAAGAAGGGGGGGAGACAGACGGTGCGGAAGATGGGGGAGAATAGGAGGCCTGGCAAGGATCCCCAAGCAGGCCTGGTTGATGGTGGGACAGTGTCAAGTGGTGTAGGGGATTAGGGGGTGATTGGTATCGGGGCTGAGGGGTCGAACTCTACTGAGGTTTCCCACATGCGTATTGTTGCTAAGCTAAAAAAGGCAATGCAGGGGTGGGACGGCTCACTACATTCAGATGGTGCCAAGCTATGGGTGGGCAGAAGCACCCCTTCGGATCCTTGATATGCATATTCTTGTTTGGAATTGCCGGAGAGCGGGGAAACCGTCCTTTAGCCCGGCCTTCCGGAGGTTAGTTCACATACATGAACCAACCATTTGTGTTACCTTAAAACCACTCTCTGGTAGAAGCCTACAACAAGCTAGAAGAAGAATTCCCAACTCATGGGGATTCTATGCAATTGAATCTCGGGGACTGTCAGGGAAAATTATTGCATGTCACGTGGCAGTCGAACATATGAAAAATTGATGTGTTTAATGAATGTACTCAGAATGTAGTGATGGTCATATCGGAGGAAGATGGGCAACCATGGGTTTTTTGTGCCACTTATGCTAGTACAGATTTTTGTGAGAGAAGAATTCTGTGGGATGAGGTAAGGAGCATGATTCATCATGGGTACCCAACATTAGTGGTTGGCGAATTTAACTGCATTGACAGCCCACTGGAGAAGAGGGGGGGCAAGCCATTCACGAACAAAGTGGAGGTGAGGAAGTTTCAGAATTTTATTTTAGGAAGTGGATTGGTGGATCTAGGTTTCTCGGGGCCGAGATATACATGGTGCAACAACAGGTTGGGCCATGCCAGGGTATGAGAGCGGATTGACCGGGTGTTTGCCACAGCGGGGTGGATTCAGAGCTGGCTTAACTTCAGGGTTTTTCACTTGCCACGGATTGCGTCAGATCATTGTCCGGTGCTGGTAAGCACCTCTCCCGTAGCTTAGACTCTCGGTCCATTTAGATTTAAGAAATTTTGGCTTTCATATCCAAGATCATGGGAGGTGGTGAGGGAAGCCTGGCAGGTGCGAGGGAATGCCATAGAGAGGGTGTCACGTAGGCTTGAGATGATCAAGCGACGCCTGAGGAGATGGAACAGGGTGGAGGTGGGGAACATCTTCAGAAAGATTGAAGGGGTTGAAGTAGTGATTGCAAGCATTTAGGACAAAGAAGAGCAGAATGGTGGTTTATGTGAGGAGGAGCAGAGGGACCTTCGGGCTCACCTGGCTATGCACCATTCATTACTTCAGCAGTAGAAGACCTTCTGGAGTTGCAGGTTCAGTGGATTCTAGAGGGGGACCGTAATACCAGATTCTTCCACCAATCCACTATTATCCGCCAGTAGAGGAATAGAATTCATAGCATTAGGAAGAGCAGTAGCTAGATGATGGAGGGTCCAACCTCGGTTAGGAGGATCTTGCATGAGTTCTTCAAGGCTAGGTGGACTGAGCACACCAGTGGTGGAGGGTCGCCTACCCAGCCTGCCCCAGCCAAGAGGGTTACTGAGGAGGAGAATGCCGAGCTGATTAGGCCGGTATCAGTAGCAGAGATTCAGGAGAACCTTTGGTCCGTGGTTGAGGACAAGGCTCTGTGGCCGGACGGTTTTCTCCCTCTCTTTTTTCCAAAGTATTGGCATATTGTTAGGATGGATGTGATTGAGGCCATCCTACTGTGTTTCAGCTCAGCTACCATATCTAGTGAGTGAAAACGGACTTTCATAACCTTGATACCGAAAAGGCAGGATGCCACAGAGCCCATCCACTATCGACCCATTAGCCTCTGTATCACCCTCTACAAGATCATAGCCAAAATCCTAGTGAGGAGGGTTAGGGGGGTACTAGATGAGGTGGTGAGCCCTGAGCAGGGGGCATTCATTGGGGGCTGGTGTATATCCGACAATGTATTGATAGCCCAGTAGTTTATGAGTGATTTTAGGCAGGCTTCACATAGGATGGGCATCAAGTTGGACATGGAGAGAGCATATGACATAATGGATTGGCACTTTGTGACACACTCCCTAGAGATTTTTGGGTTTCACTATTAGTGGATTGAATGGGTTATGAGTTGCATCTTAGCACCATCCTATGCCATTCTGGTGAATGGCATGTCGACGAGTTTCTTCGAATCCTCGGTGGGCCTGCAGTAGGGCTATCCGGTGTCTCCATTACTTTTCATCCTTTTCTCGGATGCTTTATCCCGAGCCCTCCGTAGCGCCACTGAGACTTGTGAGCTGGAGCTTTACACACCAAGGTCCGGTACCTTCCAAATTTCTCATTTATTATTTGCTGATGACTACTTCTTGATGGCTCGTGCGACTAGGAAGTCGACACGGACACTTTGGGGGATAATTACGGAGTACTGCAATGCATCCAAGCAGAGGGTCAATTTGGCCAAATCGACAATATCCTACAGTCCGAAGATTGAAATCCAGTTGAAAGGTACCAGTTCGAAGATCCTAGAAATTGAGGAGGAGTGCGGTACCATGCGGTACCTGAGGATCCCCATTACCGGTCGACAATTGCGCAGGGCAGATTGTTCCGAGGTGGAGTTGACCTTCCAACAACGATTGGAGGGGAAGCAGGCGAGTTTTTTCTCCATGACGGGCAAGGTCATTTTGGTTAGGTCAGTGCTGAGCTCTATCCCCGTGTACATGCTTTCAAACACCATTGTCCCGATTGTCTTTCTTAGGCAATTGGAGCAACTATTGCGGAGCATTCATCTACTTGCATGGGAGGTCCTATGTCAGCCGAAGAGCTCCGGGGGCTTGGGCATTCACTCTCTCCTTACTAGGCGAGAGGCCTTGGCATTGAGGCATATGGCTAGATTTCTGTTGGAGGCGGATGGGTTATGGAGTAGACTGATGAGAGCAAAGTACGGGATGGGAGACTCATTTACACTAGGGCGTTAGTGCTCTTATATTTGGTGGGAGATGTGTGTACGAGCCCCACAGATACTCCCCTGCATCTACTGAGCGGTGGGGGATGGCTGCAGTATTAATGTTGTTGAGGATAGAGGATTCTACCCACGATCAGTGGTTGATAGAGCTTTTTCACAGGCAGCCGAGCTGGTGAGCGTTGCTGCAGAGATATCACCTAGAGATGATAGGGACACCTGGGGTTCTTCTTTGGTTCTTGCAACGTCCAGGTATGCGATGGTATCGATGGTATTCTGAGAGCCCCCACCCTCTGGTTTCTTTAAGATAAACTTCGACGGCAGTATATCAGAGGGCGGCAGTAGATGTGGCATGTGTTTTGTGATCAGAGACTAGGACTCCAGAATGATTGCAGCTGAGGGCTGGTGTACATTTGATGGTTCCATTCTCATGTCAGAGTTGCGTGCGACATGAAAGGCCTCGTCTATGCTAGAGTGCACTTGGGTGCTAGGCGGGCGTTCCTGGAGGGCGACTCGGCTACAGTGATCAGTTGGATCCGGAGCCGTCAGACCAGGTCTGAGCGGCACCCACTACTCTGAGATATTTGGCGGCTCGTGGAGGAGTTAGAGTTATTTCGGACTTCGCATGTGTTTCAGGAGGCGAATAGTTCAGCGAACTGGGTCGCCTCCTTTGTAGCCCACTACTTTGGGAGTGTTTTTTGGAGTAGTTCCGATTGTGTGCCGCTGGCATTAGATCGTGTTTTGTCCAGTGACTGTTCTGGGCCATCTCACGGCTGAGTGTACTAAGAGGTTGACTTACCAAAAAAAAAATCTATTTTTTTCCTCAAAAATTATCCCAACTAATATCAAAAGTCCATAAACAGGTAAAGAGATGATCAACGCCCCCCCCCCCCCCCCCTCACAGGGAGAGAGAGGAAGAGAGAGAGATGGAGATCAGTATCATTAGTATTGAAGTAGTTACTAGGTTTGAATCCTGAACTCGCCCAATTTTGGCTTGACTTTTTTTCATTCTAGCTCAAAAGGAAAAAAAGAAAAAGAAAAGTGGTTCTTGTTTGGAAGGTCATCCATCATAGGTTAGGAATTTATGCATGACAAGAAGATGATGAGTATTGATCCACGAAAAGAGATACGAGAAATGCAAAAGAAATCAACTACTGATTAAGGGCGACCCATGGAAATATATTGGTTTCTTACTCTCGGAACAAAAAAAAAAGGGTTTTCTTACTCATGCAAAGGATGGGTTTTCAATTCTAAGGGAACTAGCAAGTTCAAACGATACTTTGAAGCTCAAATCTCTGTCCGGCTAAGCAAGATTCTAACCCTTTGGTAAAGAAAAAGTTTACAAATTAGTCATCTTAATCTCCATAACATAATATCTACTTAAAAGAAGCAACATGAGCTTTGAAGATATTCTAACAAGAATATATAAGGAAAAAATATAAGGAAAAATACATTATGAAATCAAAATATAAAAAATATAGTTTTAATACCTTAACCAACCCTTCACGAGCATAATGGACAGACTATCTCCTCCCTCCAAGACCAAGTAATTTGGAAAACAAACTCTCCTTTTTATCAAATCTGTCAAAGCACAAAAATTGATCAGGTAGAATGTCAAAATCTGTGTTTGATCTTATATAATGATAATTTTTCTTTAAAAAACAGATCTATTTTTTTTAAATGGAGAAATTACTGTCTATCACTCTAAAACTTCAAATCTCTAGACCTCTCTCATTCCTCAGTTTACAGAAGTTTTCATCAATAATTAGATGATGACCCACTTCTTTCTTCACATTTGCCCAGTCATAAGAAATTCATCCAAATTTTTCATCTTTCATGATCAAATTCATTGCATCAAAATGCAACTAGGATACATGTAACAACCCAGGACCTCACCCAAAATGACTAGCCGGAAGGTATTATTTGGGTTCCTTGATCCTGTATAAGTACCCAAGATCTATCCAGCGAATAACCAATGTGGGACTAAACACACGCCCGCACGGGTCCTCACATACTCCTCCCGTTCAAGCCATGACGTCCTCATCAGACTAAGGGTTCAAATCCATTCGAATCTAATAACAAACACCACAATCAGCTCGTGGTCAGCTCTAATAGATCCGTGTTGCAGTGTCCCCTATTCCACATAGGTTATGGGCCGGATCCGCTCTGATACCATTTGTAACAACCTATGACCTCACCCAAAATGGCTAGCCGAAAGGTATTATTTGGGTTCCTTGATCCTGTATAAGTACCCAAGATCTACCCAGCGAATAACCGATGTGGGACTAAACACACGCCCGCACAGGTCCTCACAATAAATTTGAAGATTCACTAGAAAAAAGGAAAAAAGAAGAAGATATACTTGTACGATTCAGTCAAAAAAATAGAAATAAGAAATACACTTGAAGAAACACTTATTTATTATCAAGAATCCAAAACAATTTTTCTAATGTACCAATTAAAATCATAGGTGGCAATCGGATTGGTTCGGACAAGATACAGGTTGGGTCTGACAAGATACAAGTTAGATACAAGATAGATAAAAATTCTGTCAACCCGAACCTAATCTATTTATTAAACAAGTCAAAAATTCAGATCTGAACCTGAACATTTTATTAAATAGGTAATCTAACCTAAAGTACAACAAGTTGAAATAAGTTAAATAGGTTGAACGGTTAAGCATTGCCACCTTTAGTTAAAATAAAAGAAATATCATTTGAAAAATAAAGGATTGAAGAGAACCATATTAAGGAATTGGAAATGAGATCACAAAAGAAGTATAGGTATGCATGCGCATACGCACGCAACACACACACATATATGCATGTATATATGTATGTATTATGTATGCATTTATGTTTCTATGACTTTATGTATGTACGTAGATACAAACATGTATACATGTATTTATACTTGCATGTATGTGTATATATGTGTGTGTGTGTATACACATATGCACACACATACATATACGCATGCATGCATACATCCATATATGCATGCATGCATGCATGCATACATACATACATACATACATATATATATATATATATGTATGTATGTATGTATGTATGTATGTATGTATGTACGTACGTACGTATGTATATGTATATGCATTGATGTGCCAAAGTAGTCTATTTTTAGCAAGATCAAGTTTATAAATTTTTAACTACGGACTAACTCTAAATATTGTAAAATCTTGATATGAAGAGGTAGAAGACAATTTTGAAACAAGTATTTTTTGCCTATATTTAAGAATGACTATATATAGGAATAGTAAAAACTTGGAGAAAATAAGCATATCCATTATCATAAAAAAAAAAAACAAATAATGTCAGTAAAGAAAACAATAAAAATAATTCTTCTCAAAAAGTAATCGAAAAATTAATAAAAAAGAGGATGCCGACTAGTTGAGTTGGTAAAGTCTTTGGATGCTGGATAGCACCATTCTAGATTCGATCTCATCCTATTGGTTGCTTCTTGTTTTAGTCCCCCGAAGAAACTCACTCTACAAAATCAGAAGAAAGCACAAAGCATGGATATTCTTGACTTGAACATGAAATAATAATAGGAGCCAAAATTCATCAAACAAACAAAGAGAACTGCAAAGAGATTCTTTTACATTCTGTGCCCTAGGTTCGATCTTGTCTTCTCTCTGATTTTGTTGGCTGTTTCTCGTCTCAATCCCCCAAAAAAAAAAACTCATTAAAAAATCGACAGAAAGCATAAATCTATGAATTTTCTTGATTAGAGCACCAAATAACAACAAGATTAGCTGAAATTCACAAAAGTAAAAAAGAAAACTGCAATGAAATTGATTCTACACGCGTTTTGGGTCCAAAAAATCACTCCTTATCATCTCACAGTTCTTGCAGGCTAAAGGAGAACACCAAAATTCATAATAAAGATCCATGTTAAAGAAATGAATTCTATTTAATTCATCTGAAAAGACAAAAAAGCCAGCTTTCAAATACAATATCATTGATAGATACAACATCTTTCACTCAAAAGATGGGTTAAAAATGAAACAGCTCATTGACATCCATTAGAAAAATGAAAGAACCAAAAAGAGCAGAAATGAATGAAAAATCCGAAAATTCAACAATGGAAGAGGCAGTTAAAGGTAATCCGCATTTAATTAAAAAAAAAAAAGAGGTCATTATTGACTATCTCAAAAAAAAGGGAACACAAGATTTTTAATCAAAATCTCACTTTAAAAGAAGGGACTTCCAATCAATCCACCAAAAATCACACATAAACCACCTTCTAGATGCATAACCATAAATTAAAAATTCTGAAAATGAGCAATGGAAGAGGCATATAGATGTGATCTGTATTTAATTGAAAAAATAAAAATGGGTCATAATTATGGACTGTCACAGAGCCCCTGCATGCAGAAGTAAGGGAACATAAGATTTTTAATCAAATCTCACCTTAGAAGAAGGGGCTTCCAATCAATCCACCAAAAATCACAAATAAACCGGCTTCTAGATGCATTACCCTCAATTAAAACATCATCTTTCTACGAAAAAGAAACGTTTACAGACAATCTACGCACAAAGCGTCATGAAAACCAAACTGTTTTCTTGATCCAAGAAACAAATAGAATCAAACAACAATGAAAATAGCTCAAACATATGAAAGAATCGAAGAAAACTGTGATGGAAGAGAAAGATGTAGGCGCTGATTACCGTCTATGGATGAGGATTGGAGATCAGCTCATGAGGGCTGAAATTGGGGCAGGTGAAAGGCTTGTGAAATTTGAGAGATTGATTTCTTGTAGAAAGAAACAGAAAAAGTTATCAGAAGAATGCGACGAGTGTGAGAAAAGGACACAGCGAGAGAGCTGGCTTCGCTTCTTCAAATGGAGAGGGAGACGTTTGGCGCTCGGCTGGTGAGGTTGGTACACGTAATGCTCCGGCTCAAGGCCTCATGTATTCGAGTCCAGATCTTCTCAATTTCCGGGATCGAGCTTGATGGTCGGCCTCTGATGCATTGGAGCCCATGCTGCACATGGTACAACGACACTGTATTAGATGGTGCCCGATCCATCTGCACCGTCCTGCAACACACGGATGGCTGTGATCGCGAACCTGAGAGGATCCAAACTCCCATACATGACTGCGAAACTTCGCATTACAGGTTCTGTTGGTGATTCCTGTGGGTGGCACTGGGTTTCATTGAGAATGGTTGGCTCCTGCCCGTTATAAAATATTTAATTTACAAATGATAAAACAAGTAATGAGCCAGAATTTCCAAACATGAATTGAATTATTAAAGAGAATATTAAATGAAATTAACTTTCAAATTTAATTTGAGTCTTGCATGCATATCTTTAACATTTATTACCATACAAATGACAATACAGTCTCTCTTGGTTAATAAATGATTCAATATTTTAAAAATAGAAGGTTAAACAAATCTTTCCCTTTTCAATAAGTAGGTGCCAAGTAGTTCGATTGGTAAAATCAGCTAGTGACTGGAGTTGAAGTTTGGATGAATGACATTAAAATTTATCACCTAAATAAATTGATTGGGTATCAGAAGCCTCTTATATTCTTTTTTTTTTTTTTTTTAAGAACAAAGAAATATAACTCATCTAGGTATTAGGTTATGTTTGGTTGATATCACTAAGTGCTAATCTATAAAACTAGTACAATTAGATGCGATGCTACCATGATTGAATTGTATTGTGTCAATTGGTTATTTAGCAAGCATGGTGAGAGGTCATATCTAATAGAAACACAGATTAATGCAGCATTTTTTCAAATAGGTCATGGTCAGATTATAATTTAGTGTCTATACCTCATTTCGTAAGGTGTCTGTATCGGATCTCAGCCAAAATTTTTGTAGTTAAGGAAATTGCCAGACAAGTCGATTTCAAATTAAATGTGATCATGCCAGAACGAACCTATTGGACTTGTGGTAGTCTTCATATCAGTGACTGCCACTACAAGAAAATCAAGCATTGCCGATACTTTTTATTATCTATACCGACACTAATAAGCGTCGTTAGTTTTATTACTGACGCTTTATAAGGCATTGCAAAAGTATCAGCAATATGAGCGTTGAAAATCAATTTGCGGATGCTTGTAAAAAGCGTCAATATGAGCATTGAAAATCAATTTGTCGACGCTTGTAAAAAGTGTCGCTAAATGCTGACGCTTTTTAGCAACGCTTATAAGCATCGGCATTCGTTGCGAATTAGCGACGCTTTTTAGTATTACCAAGCGTCGTTATAATTAGTTTTTTTGAAAAAAAATTATTTTTTTTTAAAACTCTGTATACATATATATATATACACTAAACACATACCCAACAAAAGTTATATTATTACATGATTAATAGATTATTCAAAATATTCATATTGTCAAATATGATTACATTTACATTATCAATTTATATTTACAATGTAGTTCAAAAATCATAAAAAATATACATATAAAACTCCTAAATGAATAGTCTAAGAGCTATCAGGGATCGATGACAACATCATTATCTTTACGAATAGAGAAAGTATCGGGAACCTACAAGAAAAAGATAAAAACTTTAGAGGTTAAGAATACGAAAATCATTATGGTAATACAAAAATATATGATAATTATGTAAAATATTCAAATGGATGTAGTTACTTACCTGAGAAGGACAAACCTATGCAACATAGATGCAATCTGATCAAATAAGAATCAATATCAGTTAAGCGACAATTCAATACTAAATGAAATGCGCCTAAGGAATAATATTTATTAACTAAAGATGATAAGAGAACACAATAACTCATCATCCTCTTCTTCCAACAAAATTCAAAGCAGGTTAGAAAAGTTGAAATCTAATCAATATAACGCAGGACAATACAATACAATGAAAGCATTTGGTCCAATCAAACCAATACATAGAAAAGATTAGATTTGTTGTGGAACGAACATAATCATTATAAGCTTGACCTGAAAAATTATAAGAAAACTGGAGGAAGTGTCTTCATAAATTGATAACAAGAATGTATGCTTATGGAGTTCATTATAGCATAATATTGTGATTTTAGAACAAAAGGTTGCACAAAAGCATTCAATTTGATGTAGAAAGTACAAATTAGTGTATTAAGATGGATATGTAATGTTACTTAAATAAATGGAATTGGAGACTTAACAGGGAAACTAGAAATAAGATCGGCAAAGGTTTAGCATTTAACCATATATGTGCTTTAAGAGATAAAGAAAAACATTTTGAATGAAAGTAATTGAATATTGTTCAGAGTTTACATTCTCATAGTAAAAAAAAGCTATAGGGAAGCAAACGGTGCTGCCGACTGGGTAGTTTCATTTGCGGCTCATCACTCGGGTGGTTTTGTATGGGTGGACTACGCAACTCTGCCAGCGGGTCTATGTAGCATTTTGTTTTTTGATTTTGTTGGCCGTATTCATACTCGTCGAGTGTGAGCCGCCGTTGTACCAAAAAAAAATAGTAAAAAACAGTTACAGCTTGTTCCAAGTTTTCTTATAAAAGAAAAAAAAAATAAATCCAAATCTAATCAATCAATCTTATTTTGTTAAAGATTGAAAGCAAGAACAAAACCTAATTAGCAGATATCATCTTTTAATCAAAAAGACTATCAATGGAAACTCCAATCTTTTCCAACAATCTATCTTCCTTTCCTTAGATCTCTACAAAACTTCATATAAAATATATAAAAAAAACACTGAAAAGTTAACTCGGGAATTCTAACTTAGCATGATAAAAAACAAATAACACCATAAAGAGAACTTAGGGAATCTAACTTAGCATGGATTCTTCTTTGATTAAGCCTCTTAGATCTGAGATTGGGGTTGCTCTATGGGTTTGGGAGATTGAGAATTAATAGAATAGCAAAAGAAGAAAAGGAGGGGAGGGAAAGCTAAGGAGAAGGAGGCCCCGGAGAGGTGGGAGGAGGAGAAAGAAACCTGCGACAGGCGGAGGCGGAGCTCGTCGGGGGATTGGAGTCGGTCGGTTGGCGCTAGAGATGAAAAGAGGGCCGAAATTAGGATGCTAGGGTTGGTGGGTTGGGGGTTTGGGTTTTATAATAGCCTCTGACGACGCTTATAAGCATCGTCTTAGGTACCACGTTAGGTAGGCTTCTGACGATGCTTATAAGCATCGTCTTAGGTTAGTGTTAGGCCTCGGACGATGCATATAAGCGTCATCTTAGGGTTGATTTTGACGATGCTTATAAGCGCCATTTTGGCTTATTTTGCTTTTGACGACACTTATTAGTGTCATCGTAGTTTAATTTCTGCTAACGCTACTTAGAAGCGTCGGCAAATTTTTGCGCCGGAGCCAAATTACCGATGCTTATATCTAGCGTCGGCATATATATATCGGCATTTTTCCATATTTCTGTAATATGCCATTGTTTGTTTTGCTGTTAACTTTTGTGATACATGAAACATCTTAGTTCTATGTTTCAGATAAGTTCAGTAGCAGGCAATATGAGGTTTGCGTTTGTTGTTAAAATGAGCTCCTGAAGATACAAGAGCACTGAGGAACAATTTTGGAGCTATTCAAACGCTTTACTAACTTTATTCGAAATGGCAGCCTAGAAATGAATCTTGTGAAACCAAGATAAAACTAAAAAAATACTATTTTCAGTTGCAAATATTAAGTTGCCATAAAGGCTATTATTATGTTTCTAAAGGCGACATATCCTGGCTTGCAAGTTTAATGTTCACTATGTTTTCTAGCAACATGATGTAACAAAAGAAATGGATTACTCATTTCTTGTTAATTCCTTTGTAGCATAATTTTAAATATAATGGCTGCCATGGCATTATAACAGTTCTAGAGGGGGGCCATTACATTATTCATGTTAATATGAACATTTGAAGAACAACCATTATTTATCCATTATTCCGTTATAATGACCATTGCATAACAATAGTAACAGCTGTTATTTTCCCTAAATGATATAAGCTCTTTTAAAATTCTAATTCTTTACTAGTTTTCTCAAAGAAAGTATCTATCACCTTAACATATATATATATATATATATATACATATATATATTACTGAGTGAATAATGATTTTAAAAATAATTGCATTGTCTTTCATTATATCCTGCAATTTTCTGTTATAACACCATCATAATAACCTAATCATAAGTCATTATTTTAATAATAAATAACTCCAAATCATACAGCTTGGCAAAATAATGGTCATCACAACCATGATGATATGTTCAATAACATTTTCACTATCATTATATTGGAATAACACCGCTATTGACATCTAAGTAGTAAACTAAGTCCCAATAGGTGTATATCAAAATGTGCGTCCAGTTTATCAGTTAGAGATGCTTGCCCTATGGCATTAACCTATCATACCTAAATTAATATGGTTGTCATGATGGTCACTATGAAATTTATTGCTTTACTAGTAAACAATTTGAAATCAAATAGGTTGGTTAACAACAGCCATTATAACCACTATAATGGTCAAAAATCGTATGACTGTCAGTTTGTTATAATAGAATAACACCACTACTGACATCTTAGTTGTAAGCTAGTTTCGTCACGATAGATGTATAACAAAATTAGTGTCCAAATTATCTTTGAGATCAATGTTTATCCAACGACTTGTCACCCTATAATAATACCATCCTGTAGTCACAAATTTTATTGCACATAAAAAATATAAAGTTCATTCCACTTTGATATAGTTTTTTTTTTCCAAATAGAACTTTAATATGAGCAAATCAATTCCATCCTCTAGTTTTTTCTTGTCTTTCTCCTTGTTTTCTCCTCACTTTGTCTATTTCCCTCTCACCTTCCTAATTGGAATGTTTTCACTTCTCGAAACTTTGCTTTCCTCCTTTTTGACAACCCAAATAGCTAGTCTAACAACCCAGGATCTCACCCAAAAAGGCCAGCTAAAAGGTGTCTAGGATCCCCAATGTATAGCAAATATAGGACTAAATACATGCCTGCACAAGTTCTCATATTCTTTTTCTATTTAAGCTTTGGCATCCTTGCCAGGCTTGTAAGACCCAATAAACTAGTAGGCCTGATCCACTTGATCGGCCTAGTCTTCTTGGCCCAAACGAAACAAAAATAAAAGAACGAGGTTCCCCTATTTGAGTCGGAAGAGGAGACCGACTCTGGGTCCTCTTTGACTCCGTCAGAGGCTAGAAAACCCTAGCCTCCATGTCTATTTAAGAAAAACTCACCCTTCCTTCGAGCCTCACTGTTGATCACCCAAGTTTGTTGCCGATTTGAGATGATTTTTGAGATTGTTGCCATGGAGGATCTCGGGGTGTTCATCGTCGATCCAGCTGGGAGAGCTTGCTGGATGCAAGGTAAGCTTTCTTTCTTCCTTTTTTCCAATTTTGGGCCACCATTTTGCTTGAAATCTAGCCGGTGAGTCGCCGGAATGATCGTGAACAGGGTCTCCCCTCTTTCACATTCTTTTCATCCATTTTTTCCATTTGTCGTCGAGCATGGCACACTACCGGCATGGCCGTAGGTCGCTACCAGCACGCTTGTGGATCGTCGGCCACTAGGGGCCGCCAAAAATAGAAAGAATTGATGCGCAGATGTAAACTTGATTGAATAAACAAGAACTCTGTGCTGATCTCGTTATCATTGATTGCCCCATCATAGACTGAAAATGTAACACTATCGATTGTCCCATTACCGGTGGAAAATACACCTATTGATTGCCCCATCACTAGCAGAAAATGTGACTGAGATTTGGTGCAAAGTGGAAAAGATAATTGATCCTAGATCCGGGTCGAATTAAAAAAGAACAGAATGAAAAGCTGCCTGAAAATATTATTAAAAATTTATGAGATATCATATGATATATTATTCTTGAGTGGTTCGATTTCTATTGATATTTGATGTACATATTGCATACTGTTTATTCGAGCATTATTGATAATCAGTTTATAATTTCATAATGTGTGTAATAATTTCTTGCTATTTTTAAATTTATATTATTGTATTGGTGTAGATACATGAAGATTTTTACCAGACTGTAAAGCTCACAAAATCTCTTTCTTTTTTCTTTCAAAGTTGTAGGTCGCTTGGTATTTGGCTCTAATTGAGATCATGAGTGAAAGAATGAATAGATAGACCATCACTGATACATTTATCCCATCAAATTGTAGTTTGAAGATACTTTTAGCCATTAGATAGGCTGCATGAGCCATTGTGAGACAAAAATGGCCATTTTTATTTACTAAAAACTACCTGTTATTGTTATTAAGCACAGACGGGTCGACTCGACTTCTTTAAGAGTTGAGTCATGATCTTCAAGAGTCGACTCGTGACCTTTAGAGGTCGACTCAAAATATTTCTTATTTATGCTGCACTTTGCTTTTCGTTTGTGGCCATTGTGGTGTCGACTCTTTTGGTTTAGGGGTCGATTGATGCATTGACAAGGGTCAACTTGCCAACATGCTAAATTTTACTGTCTTCTGTCTTTTGTCTGTGGCCATTCAAGGGTCAACTCATTTACTTCAAAGGTCGATCAAGGTACTCCTAGAGTCAATTCTTCTTATACAGAGCTTTAAATAGTTTAGTTCCATTTCTCCATATTGATAATTACAAGCATTCTAGTACTCTATTATCCACATCTTAGAAGCCCGAGAAAATAGAAAAATCCTAAAGAACCCAAACAAGTTATGATTGGGGTACTGCCGGAAATATAGCTTCACATTTGAACTAGGTTTCACTCTTGTATGCTAAAATTATCCATGAATTGGTTTGATTTAGAGCCAAGAACATGGATAGTTCTAATTTTGGATTTATTTCAATTTTAGGGGTGATCTATCCATTGATGGAATATGCCTATGCAGTCAATTTTCAATTGCCTGACAAATTGAAAGTCCTCTTTAGTAAAACCAAGACTTGACTAATTAATAGTCTAATTTGGGTATATTGATCCAACCATTGGTTGATCGATTAAGTGAGCTCTAGCTAAGGTTGGCGCATTATTGATCCAAAAATGGAAATGATTATCCACAAAGTTGAATTTATGATGGATTGGATTCTTTTAACATGTGGATTTCCATCTTCCGATAATTATACATGAGCAGTAAATCTGAACAGTTGTATTTAATTTCATAAAAGATGTATAATATTGTATGTTAATAGTGCACTGGTTTGGTAATAGCATAGTATCTATCACATTATGCTATTCCATTGTATGTCAATGCTTACCACTTTCTAGCATGACAACAAGCCAAGTAAAAGCATATAGAAAATACATACTATACCAATGCAACATGCTGGTAGGATATCAGCATAAATATATGTTTTACGTGCCCTGCCATGCCATGGCAGATCAACACTTCATTTTGTCTTCTCAAAAAAGTCTCTCTTTTAGAAATTTGTTATGTCTTTTCTGATTCATATGGTTTCCCTTCTAATAATTCTTTCTCTAAGCCATGTCGATGGATCCACAAAGGCTAGGTCGTGGCATCCCACTTTTTTTTCCTGATGGATTCCTTAAAGCAAAGGGCATAACATTTACTAGCTTTTCTGTCACCTTCTTTTCTCCAACTTTTTTCAAGATTTTACCATGTGTTTCAGTTATTAACTACTTTCCTATCTTATCCCACTTTCCTATCTTTGTAGGATTGGAATCCTCTCGAGTCAGTATATGAAGACTGGATGGCCAATCTTTGAATTAAGGTTATCTAAACTCTCACTTAGGTGGCCCATCATTAAGCAGGATTGTTGTCTCAAAGTTGCCATCTAATTATATTCAAGTCATGGAACCTGTTTAATCATAGGCCATCCAAGTGATAGCTAGAAGACCTTGCTTTAGAAAAAAAGACTTCTCTAGTACCTATACAAGTTGCATATGGGCCCCGAACTACCGCTTGGATGGTCCCTAATTATGTCGGAGTTGTTGTCTCAAAGTTGCCATCTAACATTTACCTATTCAATCACAAGCAGTTCGAGTGATAGTTGGACAACCCTGCTTTAGAAATAGGGCACCCCTAGTCCCTATACAAATTGCATATAATGAGCTTGCTCCTTCTTCATAACCCTTTTCCACATTTCTAGGGATATTTAATTTGGTGGAAACTTTATTCTGAAACTTCTATCAAGATGCTATGCCATGTCCCTAACCTAAGATCATAAGCCGAGGGTCGCGGCAACCGCCGCATACTTATAGAAAACTCTCCCTATAAGTATGTATGGTATCTCATCTCGATATCATAAATATGTAGCGAAATAACTTTAAATAATAATATTCAAACTTTATTTTAATAACTAACTCAGAAATTTAAATATTTCAAAATTCTAACAATGTTCTAAAATAATACATCAATTTAACTAAACTCTAATCTAAGATAATCTAGGCCAAAGTTCAGTTAGTCGCTCTCCTTTATTGGAACCCCCGTCAAACTAGTTCTCTGAATCTATAAAAAAATAAGAAATCGTACAATAAGCTAAATAACTCAGTAAGTAATGAATATCCTACTAGATAATTTATGTAATAATTTAAGATACAATAGTAAAACACAAATTACTACAAATCAGTATAAAGACATAACCAATTCTGCTTTAGAATGCAAATCTATTAAAATCTATATCTTTTTACAAAATATTGTATTTATCATAATCCAATCAAAATATATATATATATATATATGATGTTAGATCAGTAAACAATATAATAATAGTCTAGAAAATATTGCTCCAAATTATAAATCTATTTTTTATTCAAATCATCATCTCGTAAAATTCATAAATCATATATAAATCAATTAACAATTTATTTGATATAAAAATATTATTATATAAATAAAAATCTAGAAAGAAGGATCATTACTTACTTGTGAGCAAAACTGAACTATAGGTTCAAATATTTTTGACAATCTCTCTTAGAATCTAAGACTCCTGTGAGTGCTCTATTGCAATCTTTGGTGAGCACTGTAAGCCTAGACCTTTTGAAGTTAAGAGGAGAAGGAACCAATAGTGGTGATTGGCGAAGCCTGTCGGTTGTGAAGTGAAAGGGAGTATGGAGGTTTTTAAATAGCCGTTGGAGGCTAGATTTTTTAGAAAATTAGAATGGAGGAGTCCATCTCCTAGTCAAAGTTAAACAGGACTCTATCCTTTTTTTTCCATCTTCTACACTAAGTCCAATAAGGTTCTATCCTTTTTTTCAATCTCCTACTCCAAGTTGAATAGGGTTTTATCTCTTTTTTTTTTCTTCTACTTCAACACTTACTGGTTAAGTGAAGTAGGTTCAATTTCTTATTAGTTGGGTTGGGTGTTACATTCTTCCCTCCTAAAAAAAATTTGCCCTCAAAATTTTCTTACCTGGGTCTTCAAAGAGTTGAGGATGCTTCTTTCAAATCAAGTCATAACACTTCGCAAATCAAATTATCATATTTGACCAATTTCAAAATAATTCAATTCATCATGCTTTCGCTTTGCAACTCTAATTTAAACCACCAATATTCTCTGAATTCACTAAATATCTTTTAATGACAAGATCCAAAAGTATCAAATAGATGACGAACATTTTTTTTATTAAGAAATCCGAGAAAAAGATGTCTCAATTATTTAAGAAACTTATTTTGTAATCAATATAGATTAACATTTCAATGTTTGTACGTCTACCACGTATATACACTCATCCAATGTCTGATTTTATATATTATAATTTATCCACTTATGCTCTGATACCATAATAATTGTCATGCCCCTGACCTAAGATCGCGAGCCGAGGGCTGTGATAACTGCCGCATACTCATAGAAAACTCTCTCTACAAACATGCAAGACATTTCATCATAATATTATAAACATACGATGAAATAACTTTAAATAATAATATTCAAACTTCATTTTAATAACTAACTCAAAAATTTAAAATTTCATAATATTCTAAAATAATACATTAATTTAAATAAACTCAAATCTAAGATAATCTATGCCAAAGTTCTGCTAGTCTTTCTCTCATATTAGAACTCCGGTCAGACTAGTTATCTGAATCTATAAAAAAATAAGAAGTCGTATAATGAGTTAGACAACCCAATTAGTAATGAATATTCTAACTAGATAATTCTTGTAATAATATAATATACAATAGTAAAACATAAATTATCATGAATCAATATAAAAACAACCAATTCTGTTTTGAAAGACATATATATTAAAATTCATATCTTTCAAATATTCATGTACATAATCATAAATTTGATTCAAAATAAATCATATTCAACTCAATTGCCTTTAACTATGGCCATACTTATACCCCATGGCTAGGCCATAAAAAGAACCACACTTATATCATACAGAGTGGGACAAAATATCGCATTTATACACTACAAAGTTGGCCAAAAGACAATATTTATATCCCATGGCAAAGCTAGAAACAGAATCAATGAGCTCAATTATAGTCAAAGTGCCAATGCATAACCTCTAATTAGTAAGATCTAGTATATAGTTAGGCTGAGAGTTCAAATTTGATACATATTAAAAAAAAATTAGAAAAAATATATATACGATGTAAGATCAGCAAACAATATAACAATAGTGAAAAAAATATTACTCCAAATTATATATCTATTTTTTATTCAAATCTCTATCTCATAATATTCATAAATCACATATAAATTGATTAACAATTTATTTGATATAAAAATAATATTATATAAATAAAGAATCTAGAAAAGAAAGATCATTACTCACTTTGCGAACGAAAATTGAACTATAAGTACTCTAAATAATTTCGACGATCTCTTTTAGAATCTAAGACTCTGACGAGCACTCAATTAAAATCTCCGGTAAGCACCATGAACCAAGACCTTTGGAAGTCAAGAGGAGAAGGAACTAACGATGGTCTAGCGGTGGTGATTGGCAAAATCTGTCGGCAGTGAGGCGAAAGAGAGTGTGGGGATCTTTAAATAGCCATTGGAAGCTAGGTTTTCTATCTCTCGTAGGAAATTGGGATGGAGCAGGAGTCCATTTCCTACTCCAAGTCTAACAAGGCTCTATTCTTTTTTTTCCATCTCTTACTCTGAGTAGAACAAGGCTCTATCCTCTTTTTTGCTCTCCTACTCCAAGTTGAATAGAATTTTCTCTTTTTTTTTATTGCCCATCTTCTACTTCAACTCTTACCGGTCAAGTGAAGTAGGTCCAATTCCTTATTAGGTGTTACACTATGCTTTCTTCAGAATCTCTTGAGTGCAACTCGCTCTTACACTTGCTTCCTAGGTTCCTACTGTTTTTCACAATAATCTTACTTAATTTGCCCAAATCTGCACCAAGTCTTGCAACCACTTCTACTTGGGTAACTAGGTGGAAACAAATTCTTAGCAATAACCCGACCTTCTACTTCTACATATGCTTTTATGTTCTTTCATATGAAATCCAAGTCATGGTGTATAAGCACAAATACATTAATTGAATTAAATTAACAAGCATGCCATTATAATCCAACAACCAAACAATAACAAGTGCAACCATTTTACATGCAGTTTTGGAGTGACATCAATGTCATAATCCCTAAACATCTGGAATTAGCATTTCATTTATGAAGGTATATCTCATGACGTTCATTCCTTTCATCGCCTTGGTATGTTAGATCCCTGTACACATCAAAAGAATGAAGTATCTTATTCCAACCAACTTACATTGATAAAATGATGTTTTGGGTGCAAACAAGTTGATATTCTTCAAACTAATTGCTATCAATAGTGTTGGTGCATAAAGGTCACACTATACTGCACCAAATTATGGGTAATGCTCCATCTATCAATATCATACTGCACCAACATATAGTTTTGATATGCTAATACCAATGTACTGTATGCCGATAAGGAACTATACCATACGGTACTAGTAGAAGGAACCACTTGGCCATCATGTTTTAGCCTATAGTTCTTCCAATTTGGGCTTTGTTGTTTGGTCAGGAATGGGAATCATGAATGAAATGTCCATTACTATGAATCATTAAGAATGATTAGTTTTGATACCTATGCTACTCAAGTCCCAAAATGTTTAGCCAAATGACATTTTTGATAGCATATTTTTATCTTCAACTCTTTCATTTTTTTTTGAGAGAGAAAGGATAGGTAAGGCTAACCAATTTTATTCAGAAATGGAAGATACAAGAATTATTAGAAAAGGAGGACAAGCAAGAACAAAGTAGAAAATGGGTGGAGGACAAAAGAGTGGAGATGGACAAGGGACAAGCCTGAATTTTTATAGGGAAGGTAAAATATCCAGACTTTATCACATTCACCACATATTAAATGAACAAAAGTAATAAAAAATTAATCTTTAAAAGATATAGTTTTTAATTGTACTATAGTAATTTATAATATAATATAATGAATATAATTTTATTACTTGAACACATATTTGGCAATAAGGAAAATGATATCCAAGGCCCCTTGAGTATCATTTTAAACATTTTATAGGAATATGATGCTCTCCATGATTTATATTCCCACATACTTGTCTTACATAGTAATGGGCAAGATTGAAAAATTGATTCCTCTACAAACAAACCAAATGTGACCTCATGGTGTAGCTTCCAACTCAACTACACCTAGGCCTACAAGTGGATTGCCTTAGCTCTTGCAATGATTGGAAACAGAGGAAGGAGGTTTCCTCCCCTGCTTCCCTTCCTTATCCACCACCGATATACCATCGATGGCGACCTACCAAAAGAGGGTTTGAAAACATTGTAGCCTCTTTCCAAACTCAGCTAAGTTTCTATTCTTGCCCTACTAGCCAGGAGTTTGGTGGCGCTACTTCCTTCCTTTGTTAACTTGCCAACCCTTCCAGGCTAGCTTTTCCTTTTCCGAGAGAGGGGCGGCCTTCCTCCTTTGGCTGTTCGCAGATCCCATGGGGGAGGCATGCATGGAATCGTGACCTCCCCCACCTTTTTTCTTTGTCCCACCTTATTTCAAGCTTTCGCCAACCGAGGAAAATTTTCTCTGCCTCCTCCTCTTGAAATCCCTCACTGTGCTACCGTTCTCCCCTGCCAATCTACGGCCTCATGCCTCACTTGGGACAATATAAGAGCCACCTTTGTTCCCTTGTTTATAGTAACTTCTCTCAATTTCAAAATATAGAGAATCAACTCTCTCACACACACACTTCGCTAGTCATTGGGTCCCTATGGCAAATGCCGAAACTCAAGCACTACGTGTGAGCAGATCGCAGCTCAACCTGGCACTAAGCTGGCTCATCTATTTCAAGACCAAACAGGAGCGACTTAATACATTTGGGGGCCTAAGGCGAAATTAAAGTTCTCAACATAAATGCATTGGGATGCCTCAATGCATAGATAAAAAAAGTAATAATAAATTTCTTTAGATAAAAGATACGTCCCAACGCAAATGCATTTGGAGGCCTCAATGCATTTATAACTATAAAGATACATAGCATTTGAAGCCTCCAAATATATCTGAAGCCTCAATGCATTTGGACACTCATCTTGAAACTCACTATAATAAATGCATTTGGGGGCCAGGGCCTTAGACGACCACCTTAGTCGCCTAAGGATTGAGCCAGCCCTCGGACCAAAGCTCGTATTTTGGCCCTTCTTTTTCTCTCATGACATTGCCACCTCACCAGCACACATGAGACCATCTAAGCCTGGCTTGGTCAGTGACTCTCTCCCCTACTCTTTCTCTCTCTCTTATCACTCAATCCCTCTTCTTCTCTCTCTCTCTCTCTCTCTCTCTCTCTCTCTCTCTCTCTCTCTCTCTCTCTCTCTCTCTCTCTCTCTCTGTGTTCCCCCTCTCAGTCCCCATTCTCTCTTTATCTCCCTAACTCTATCTCTATCTCTATCCATATCTCTATATCTCTACCTCCCTCTCTCCCTTTCTCTTTCTACCTCTCTCACTCTTTTTTCTCTCTAACCTTGTCATTATCACTCCCACAGATCAAGGAGAGAGTGGAACACGACAAACCCCACAATGAGGTAATTGCAAACCTTTCCCCCTCTCCTTGGATCAAGGAATAGATGGTACCCTTGAGGGACCAGATTAGGTTCAGGGTGTATGTGCATCCAGACCTTGAGTGGGCCTTGCAAATTAGAGGACACTTCCTATACCTCAAATTTAAAGTGAAATTTGTGGTTTCTTTAGATTTATTTAGAAAATCTAATCATCAATATATTTTGTCTAGATCATGCTTAGCTTTGTTATAGGAACTTATGTGCTTTATAACTTGATCTGTAAGTATCTCTACACTCTAGAATTTTAAAAATGCATTCATATTTTATTATAAAATTTCTTTTATATTTGATACCTTGATCTGCATTTGTTTATTTTGTACTTGTATTTAATATATAACTGTTCAAACAAAAATTATTTACCATGCATGAAAGGAAATAAATTTTAATATATGGATTAAGCATAGGAGAACCCATTGTGTTTGCTTATTGGATTTCTATGATGAAAATATACTTCAAAAAAAATATTTTATTGATATATCATGTAATGTGTTATTTGAGAATGATGATAGGTATGATTATTTTAAATTGCATATTGCAATTGTTTGGAAGAGATATCAAACCTTGTATGAAAATGCATAGAATCTTGAAGACAATATTTTCCCCATATGAGTGGGAATAATTGGTCTGGAATGGATGTGCTAATCTGACTATGATCACACGGGTTGAGGACCTAGTTTTTTTTTGGGGCCTAGTTAGTGGGGCAATCACTAGCACATGATGATCGATAGTACTTTTTGTATTCAAAAACTAGTTCCTTTTGGGCATAGCCAGTCGGGGTAATCAGAAGCACATGTTATTTGCAGGCATATTTTTATTTGCGATTCAAAATTAGTTTTCTTTCAAGCCCAACTAGTTGGAGTGAAAAGTTAGTATGCACAAATTTATGGCATGTTGTTGTGTTCGGAGGCTTGTCTCCATTGGGCCTTTCCATAGGCAGATTGTGGACATAAGACTAAGAGAAGGCAAAAACTTATTATTATTTTTACTTTCATAAAAAGTGTTTCTCCATGGGATGCTTAGGTTTTATTCTAATAATTTATAATGTAAAATTTCTAAATTGTTAAAGATCTATTTGCTGGTCCTTCCTAAGCATTTACTAGATTAGTTTCTATTGCAATTTATTATGATATTTGGTATTTTTTGAGCATCATTTTATTTAATTAGGTATATGCTTGATCCAACTAGCAATATAGAGGTACTTACTGGGTTTTTAGCTTGCCTTTTATTTCTCTTGTTTTCTTTTCATATGCAGACAAATAGCTCGGAAGGGTTCCTGGGGCTGAGTGCAGAAGAATAGGACCTAGGAATTGACTTTTTCTATTTCAGATAAAATGTTATGTGGTTGACATTGATCCAGTCCAAAATAATTTGATTTCATATTTTGAACTTTAATTATGTTAATAATTTTTCTAAGAGCCTTAGTTTTACTTAGGCTAATTTTATCTAGGAAACTTAAGGAAATATTAATATTTTAGGTATGGCTTGCATATCCTAGGGTCAAACCTTATAGGATTTGCGGCCATCTTTCATGTGCCGGCTCATGCTAGTGTCCTGGTGCATGATAGCTTTGGTTCTAGCTTAACTTAGTTCAAACTGGCTTCAAATCTAAGATTGTGACCCTAATTTGACCCATCACTAGGCCATTACGAGTTGGCCCAAATCTCATTTTAGTCGGTCTAAGTCAAATTTAAGTTTATAAGGTTAGGGCCAATTTTCCTTTACCTTCCTAGGTCAAAACAGGTTTGCTTTGGTCAATCAGGTCAAGTCCAATTGTGAGATCCATACTCGATCCATGAAATTGGGACTTAATTTGGGACCCACTCGTTCTTCATAAATTCTAATTGTAAGCCTTATGAATTAAATGTACTATAATGGGAAAGAGAGCATAGTAAATTTCAGGATGAACTATGGATACATGGAGAATTAGGAAATTTTGTAAATGAATTTGGGAGTGGTTCGACATATTCTTGATGCAAGATATTTGTTTGTGTGGTGGACCATTAGCAGAATATAGGTCTATAGCTATTTTGAATCAGTATAGACACCAAGAAGACCAAAGTTTTAATAAAATCCGCATACAAATTATAAGTTGGTGAAAAACAACAATAGTTCAGAGCATGCAAGCTACAATCTTCTTCCTCATTTTTCTACCCCTACTCTACGTTGTCAGCTTACGATGTGAGGTAAAAAACAAGTTTACATGATTAAATATAAGTATAGCATGGTAAAGGATGGTCTATTGACTACAAAAGATAACATGATTCTAAATACATTTTATTTACCCAAAGTCACATTTATGCAAATACAAACCTAACAAGAACTAGGAAGCCATTATCCAATAGATGGAGGATTGGCAAGAATTTTTTTTGCAAGCCAGTGATAATACTTAACTAGTTGACTCTACCTATTTTTCTATATAGCCAGTCCAAAACCCAAATAATGGAGGATTGTGGTAGATTGAAGGCTAGTATAAAAATATAATGGCATCCTATGAATATGAATCCATATAAAAAAAATCTTGGGGTGTTCCTTATTAGTAACACCTTATTAGCAATTGCATCGGACCTCAAGTATAAGTGATGCGACACACGACACTCGAACATGGTGAGAAGTAAGCAAGGATCGTTGACAAGAAAATTAATGAAACTAATAAATAAAATTATTTAGGAGGAGAGTTAACGTAGTTTCCTTGCAAGAGACAAAGTGGAGAAAAAGCAAAGAAAGTTGATAAGATAGGTTGCAAACTTTGGTATACCAGGAAAGATAAGAACAAAAAAGAAGTAGGAGTTAAAATATATAAGAGTTTAAAATATGAGATTTTAGACATTGAGGGTAAGAGATACAATAATATTGCTAAAATTAGTGCAGAGAAAGGAGTCTCTTAATATTATTACTTCTTATGCTCCTCAAGTAGGATTGAATAATGCCCTAAAGCAATAATTTTGGGAGGACATGGATGGACTAATTCAAGAGATTTCCAATTGAGAAAAAATATTCATCGGATGAGATTTGAATAAGCATTAAAAAAAAAAAAAATACAATGTAGAGTTTGAAATGGTGTGGGGGGATTATGTTTTTAGAGATAAAATGTGAAAGGAGATGCTATTTTGAATGCGGTATGTTAATTACTCAACATAGATTGATGTTTTTGGATATATTTATTAGAAGATAGAAGATAATGACTAAGAAAATAAGAACTCTTGGAATAGGTGGTGGAATTTGTGACAAGAGAAATAAATAGCTTTTAAGGATATAATTCTAAAGGAAGGAAGATGGGATCTGGTAAGTAAACTTTTTTATGAAATGAGAAAGTTTAGATGGTGGATAAGATTAAAAGAGTATTATAGAATACTACCTGAATGCAAGAATAGAGAAATGGATGAAAGCTATAAAGTGGGTAAAAAAAAGTTAAGAAGATGGTACGAGATACTGGATTCAAAGTATACAAAGAATTATATCATAAGTTAAAAACTAAAAGGAAGAAAGATGTTTATAAGATTGTAAGACTAAGAGACAAAAAAACTAGAGATTTGACTTAGGTTAAATACATTAAAGATAAAAATCAAAAAAATTTGGTTAAAAAGGATGAGATCAAAGAAAGATGGAGAAAATATTTTTGTAAGCTATTTAGTGAAAATCATATAAATAATTTTAGATGCCTTACTAATTCCATTGAGGCTAGAAATGTTAAGTATACACATATAGTATTTGAGGTAAAAGAGGTTATAAAAAAATGCAAACAAAAAAATTAACTGGACATGATAGAATCCTTATTGAGGTTTAGAAGTGTTTGGATGACACGAAAGCAACTTGGTTGGATTTTAACAACAAAGAAGATGCTTGATGACTAGAGGAAGAGTGCTTTAGTTTCAATTTATAAAAGTAAAAATGATGTTCAAAATTATTCTAATTATCATGATATTAAACTTATGAGTCATACTATAAAACTCTAAAAGAGGGTGACTGTGCATAAGTTGAGGTATGACCTAAAAATATTAGAGAATCAATTTGGTTTTATATTAGAAAATTGATCAACTCTAGACACTAATGAAGACACATAGAGAAAAGTTATAAGATCTTTACATAGCTTGTATAAATTTTAAAAAAGTATATGATAGAATTTCTATAGAAGTATTATGATGCATGTTAAAAAGGAAAGGAGTTTCTTTTAGATATGTTAAATTGATTAAGGACATGTATATGGAGCAATTACTAGTTGGAGAACTATTGCGGTGGTAATACTAGTTAGTTTCCAAAAACAATAAATTTATACCAAGGATTTGTTTTAAGTCTTACTATTGTATGCTAGTAACAGATGAACTTACTATGCATATTCAGGATAATATTTTTTGATACATGCTATTTGCAGATGATATAGTCTTGGTGCATGAAACTAGAGTCAGGGTTAATTGTAAATTGGAATTATAGGGGAGTGCATTAAAAGCCAAGGATTTTAAGTTAAGTAAAACTAAGATGGAAAAATTTTAGTAACATTAAATTAAAGATAAAGATAGAGTGAAAATTGAGGATCATGAAGTTTCTAAAAGTGATTATTTTCGATATTTAGAATTGATTATTCATAAGAAAGTGAAGATTGAAGAGAATGCTATCCATAAGATTAAAGCAGATTGGATAAAATGAAAATGTGCAATTAAGATATTATGTGATCATACGATACCTACCAAGTGGGATAGCTATAAAACCAGCAATGCTTTAGGCAAAAAAAAAAAAAAAATGTGCATGAGACAAGTGTGGCCAAAATAAGAATATTAAGATAAATGTGTGATAATACAGAAAAAGATAGAATAAAAAACTAAGTCATCTGTAACATGATAGAGGTAGTACCAATTGAGGACAAATTGATAATGAAGATTTAGATGATTTGGATATGTACAAAGTAGGCCATGGTATGCACCAGTAAGAAGGAATAGTTTGACACATGTGGAAGCAAAGAGAGAAGTATATCAAAAATCAAACGGGATGAAGTAGTAAGGAAGGACTTGATATTTCTATATTTTTTGAAAAATTGTGGCCCTAAATAGAGCACGGAATAGATGAAGGGGATTTATGAGCCACCCAACTTGTTCAGGATTAAGGATTATTTGAGTTGAGTTGAGTTTTGTAGTGATAATATTTAGCTGGTTAATTATCAACCATAAGACTGTGACTGAGGATGATAAAGCATCGTTTCTCGATGTCTTGAGGTCCAATTGACAAAAACCTTAGATAACAATAAAGTGGAGGAAAGGTTGAGACATACGGTGGGGCGAGGGTGATTTGAGCTGTTTTGTTTGTAGCGAAATGCAAGAATTTTTAGTAGAAAAAATGAGAGTCCAGTCAGTCAGAGTTTGATTGAAGGGAAGATACAAAATATGCAGGAAATCAAAAGGAGATAACAGGCTTGTTCAGAAGACTAAATCTTGTATCTGCATGCTATAAGTTATATCTTTGGAATGGAGGAAGGTGTAATGATGTTGTACTTCTATTGTTATTGTCTCCTTTCTACTCTTCTTGTGGATTTTGCTTCATCATCTCAATGAATCTGGTTAGGCACTTCGTGTCTAATCTTTCCTTAAAAAATAATAAAAAAAAAAAACTGAAGACCAGAACATTCTGGTTTATTTCTCAGAAATATGAAAGAGTAATTTTTGAACTGGTTTTCCATGGTCGAGGAAAAAGACTGCTTTGGTCTATGATTACGACATCAACGTCAACGTTACACCATCCCAGGTATTAAACTATCTAACAGTTGAAGATTTAATATTCAGCAGAAATATCCTTGCACAATCACTTCAAATCTTTTCAAGACAATCCAATTCAAATGGCAAGTCAGAGAAAATTATGTATAGGAGAAGAGGCAGGACAGAATAAATATAATCTAAAAGCAGTATATCTGACGTATGAAGCATGCTATAATAAACAGAAAGGATGAGAATCCAAAACGTACCAGAATTATTTTGAAATCTGGGACTCCCTGCCGCCGCATTTGATGGAGAAACAATCGCCTTCCCAGACTGCTTGTCAGAAATTGGGCTTCGGAAACTCGGTGATGGTTCTGGCACAGGCAAAGGTTGGTTGGCCATTGAGACAAGCTGTTCAGTACTTTGTCCTTGTGACTGAGGTGCTGACGAGCTGCCAGAAGCCGGTAGGGGTGGCACAGAAGAACTAACTTGTGTCGGCGAAGGTGGACGCCCATGTATTATCCAGTAATCAAATTCATAAGCTCCCCTGACTGCACCTTCCATAATACTGTTCAAGTCACACGTTGCAATCTGCTCGCTGGATTGTCCACCGTCATTCAACATGATCACATCAGAGTGCATATTATCGACTCTGGGATTATAAGCAAGGGACTGAGATCCTCCTGTACCATTTCCTGCTAACCCAGTTCCCAAAAAACTTGCATCCAGCTGAGGGACGACGGCTTGATAATCGCGGCCACCCATATGATTCCAAGTCCGTGAAGCTGTCTTATTTCGGGGACTAGCTCTCGGAAATCCTCCACCAGAGACCCGATTTTGATAGCTCCAAGAATGGTTTAAACTGGCCGTGGCACCATAATCTCTCCAACGCGAATCATTAAGCGAACCGGCCAGCTGAATTGCACTCTGTCCGGCATTGGTGTTACTCATGAATCCTGTTGGCACATCACTGACCACGCCGGAATAGTTTCCCACAAGAAGTGGCGAAGGTGAGCGATTAAGCCGAGTCCTATCAGGCGCAATATTATTACCAGAAGATGTGATGCCAAGAGAATGCAGCAGCAAAGTTCTACCTCTCTTTTCTGCAGGTGATTGAAGTATTCTGCCCTGGAAACCACCCAAAAGTCCTGGAGGCACACTACCACCTACATATTGGCTTTGCATATTAGTTGGCGACATCACACTCCCCTTGATCTTAGCAGCCTGTGACTGCATATGTCCAGCAAAAGTACTGTTCGATGGCAATGCAGAAGCCATGCCACCTGCAGATACAGACAGACAATGTTCATGGGTTGTTGGCAGAGAAAAGCTGTGCTCTTGGCCCAAATAGGAGATATAGCCACCTTCATTCCCATGACGGTAACGAATTTGAGAACGAGGGGCAATGTCATCTATAGTGTTTGCAGGAATCTCATCGAGGGTTCGTCCATCCAAACCGAGGACTAGTGACATATACGGCCCAGTATGAGTGCCTGATGATGTTCCAACCTGATTGATACCATGTTCTTGAAAAGTACTGGCTGTAACTCCAGTAGTCTGCACTGTCTTGTTAGCTGTGGAATCCCCATCATCATCACCAATTTCATTCTGTCCACTGGTAATAACAGCTGGTACATTAAGATCCACGGGGAAAGTTTTTGATCGTTTCTTCACAAGGGTGCGATGGAGGTCCCTTTCCATTGCATCAATTGCTAAGTTTCTGACTCTACCTGCGCTCTTGAAAATAATGAATAAGAGAGATTATCAGAAGTTCAAGTAGTAGAACTAAAAGACATTCGTATAAGTAGTAAAAGATCAAACCTGATTTTGATGGAACCAACTCCCAGAATAATAACCATATTCAGATTTAAAATAGTACATCATGAAAAATAATGCAAGAAGGTAATCTCTAGATTATATTTTATGTTCAAATAATGATTTAGGTTTTCTTCTTTTCTCAAATATTGATTTAGATTTTCTTCAGCTGAGTGACATGATCATAAGGAGATGTTTTACGGTGAGGTTGTCTAAAGTTGAAGATTTTCCAGTTTATCCAATTGAGCCTGTGCCGCCACTGCATAGCCTTGCAAATACAAC
Source organism: Phoenix dactylifera (assembly GCF_009389715.1). Taxonomy (NCBI): domain Eukaryota; kingdom Viridiplantae; phylum Streptophyta; class Magnoliopsida; order Arecales; family Arecaceae; genus Phoenix; species Phoenix dactylifera. The sequence goes on along the minus strand of NC_052392.1, from coordinate 28,187,472 downwards.
ATGAAGAACCATTGTTTCTTTAGGAATTTCTTTTCTGTTTTTGATACGGGTATTTTCTGTAAGTGATATAGTGAGTTTATCAATGTCTAGAAAAAAAAAATATGAGAAAGATATAACTGATCAGGTATATACATATACTACTACACTAAACAAACAAATAGGCAATTTTCTAAAGTTCTAAAAGCAAGCTGCCATCCAGATAACAAATTTCGTGATGTGTTGAATTCTTCAGAACTTGCATCCAAGATCCAAATGATTGCACGCCACTATTATCACAGCCACCAGATTTCTTTTACAAGCAAGGACAAGGACTCACTGTAGCCCAAGCAACTATATATAAAAGCTCACAAAATATTGACCATGTAGTAAGAGGCAACAAATATGAAATGAAGGTGTCTTATTCCTTCCACACATAAATGACAAGGCAACGGCCTCTCTAAAAACTAATGACAAGACAACCAAGAAAATGAATATGGGTGTCTTCCGACTGAACTAATTACAAGTCCTCCAAAATTTTGTGACGCTTAAATTTATGCGCACAAAGTCTTTTTATTACGGTTCAGCAGGGTTCAAAGCTTTGTCAATTATTACTTATAGTAATAAAATGTTTCATAAAAATCATCTTGAACTGCCATCTTCTTGATCTAATATCCTCTTAGAAAGAAGGAAGATGAGATTTTAGATATTGAAAAGGTAGTGAAAAACAAACTCCGTCAGAAGCAACATACCAAAATATAACTCTAATACCTTTAAAAACCCTTCAGTGGAAGCTAATATAAGAGGTACTCAGACTATAGTATCTTGTAATATGAACTCTCCCTGTCATCCGGCCTACCAAAGCACACAATCAGTTAGAAAGAAAATCAAGATATGTGTGTATATCTTATAAAATGAACTCTCCCATTTATCACACCTACACAATCTCGTTTTATTTTTAGAGAAGAACATTTACGACCCACAAAGCGCAAAACCAACAACACAATGTCCTTTTTTCTAGAGAAGAATTGGACAAGCACAATCCAAATCTCAAGGCATACTGCACAATGTTAAGATCCATTTCTTTATAACTTCGAATTTCAAGACATCCTTCATCACTTTTCTTTTTGCAAAAAACTGTCGAGATTAATTCAATGATGATCCAGTTCTTTCCTCATCTTTGCAAGATCCAAAGAAATTCAATTGATTTTTTCAATCTTCCGTGATACAATTATTGAACAACGCCCTAACACAAATATCCCCTAAACATTTATCAAACCTGCAAAAGCACAAAACAAAGTGCATGAGGTCTTTTTTTTTAGAGAACAATTGGGCAAAATACAATCCAAATTTCGAGGCCAGATGTAGGATATCAAGATCTATTTCTCTCTGACTTCAAAATTCTAGATAGCTCTCATTACTTTTTTTTCCTCTTTTGCAAAATCTCTTGTGACTAATTCAATGATGATCCATTTCCTTCTTAGCCTTTACTAGATCGTAGGAAATTCAGCTGACCCCCTAAACAATCAAATTTGTTGACATGAGGAGGAACATATTTACTAGTTATATCATTTGCAATCGCCTGAATCTCGGGACGTTTTTTCTTTTAATCTTCTGAAATACAGTTAGTGAAAAGTAACCTAAAGTATGCCACATGGATAAGATACATGAACATAGAAAAAGGGATTAAAAAGAGGCAAATTCCTAAAGTACTCATGCATCGCACCAGCCTGCAATTAAGATATACTTGAAGGCTCACTCGGAAAAGGGGAAAAAAAAGATACACCTAAAGGTTCACTAAGAAAAAGAGATACGCTTGAAGATGCACTTATTTACCATCAGGAGACCTAATTGATTTCGCTCATGACCAAATAAAAGAAAATAAATTTAAAATTTGATCAAGAAATTGATGAAGAGAACTGGTTAAGCAGAAAAGTATGTAGACATGGGAAACATCTTTAGAAAGTATCAATCACAATTAGTAATATCTCATATGCACCAAAATGCACATCAGAATATAGATAGAATCTATCCATAATTCAGAGGTCCACATTACACACACATAACAGATATAGGCGTACAGATATAGATATTGACATAAATATATACACACATACACATTTTATACATAACTGCATATGTAAATTATACTTGTAGTGCAACCACCAACCAACTTTGAAAGTTGTTCCTACCAGAAAATGGCAAGCTTACCCCCAATGCTTTAACTATATAACTTTATATGCATGAATTATTTTCGCTGTGCAATTAATGCATCAAATAAAAAAAGGTGAAGTATTTAATGTAAAAAATGGTGCCTTAAGTGCATCAACTAAATGACCTATAGGAGCATTATTATAATATCTTTACATGCATGCATGTATGTATGTGTGTGTGTGTATATATATCAAGTCAGATCTTTGAAACAACCACATGTCACAGAACAATATAAAAAATCCCCAATGCTATCTAAATCTAATAACAAAGTGGTGGAACTTAAATGGAGCGGCAATTGATGATTTTGAGACTATACTGTTTTCAAATATCTGATATAGATACATTAGTAAAAACATGGAAAAATTAGGCATGTTAGTTCTCACTTATCGCATAAAATTAACTACAACAATCAATTATTATTAAGAAAAGCAAACAATGAAAACCTGAATCTGAAAAAATAAAAAGCACAAAAGAACAACAATCAGATCTGGAATTGATTAAGGAATCAAATAGAACTGCAATGGAAGAGATATGTAAACATGGACTAGATAGAAAAATGACTCCTTATCATCTTAGAATTTTTGAAGGTCATATAGGAGACTACCAAAAGTCCTAACCAACACTCTACTCTGAGAAAAGTAGTTCTAAGCCTTCTCAAGAAAAGAAAAGGATTGTTTTCAAATATAGTATCATAATTAAATTTATATAAAAAAAAACATCATTCTCACAACAGATCGCTTAAAAATTGAATCATCCTATTGAAACCAAAAATCTTGATTCAAGAACCAAGTAGAAAGATGAAAGAATCAAAAATATTAGAGAAGAAAAGGATTAGAGAAAAGAAAATGATTGTTTTCAAATAAATTGATTAGAAAGCTGTGAGAAAGAATAAGGAGTGGGCATTCCTGAATGTCTCAGAGTCCTTGCGTGCAGAAATAAAGAAGACCAAGATCTCTAATCAAAAACTCACTTTAAAAGAGAGGACTGCTAATCAGTTCGGTGAAAATCACAAGCAAAAAGGTTACCAAATTCGACGGGAATAGCAAAAGCATCATTTTTCTTAGAAAGAACACAAAAAAATGAAACGTCACGAACCTAAAAGCTTGATCCAAAGAGTACCGAAAGGGAGGACTTAAACAAGAACAGGAGCTGAAACTGATGAAGAAAGAACTGAAGAAATAATGCTGGAAGAGATAGATATGGGTGCTCATTACCGCGCGTATATCGCTGATGTCCAAAAAGCTCTTGAGGGCTGAATTGGAGCAAGGAAAGACTTGCGGGAATTGAGAGATTGAGTTCTCTTGCAGAAGAAATAGAAGAGAGTTTCAGAAGAGCGTGAGGAGTGTGACAAGAGGACAGACCAAGGGGGCTGGCTTATCTTTTTCAAATGGAAAGGAGTGGGAAGTTGGGCGCATGGCTGATGAGGCTGGTGTATATAAATAAATAAACAAATAAATATATACAATGCATAGATATGTGCTCTTGCGCGCACTTTAAAACCCCTGCATTACTCGGTGAAACTTTACGTTACGGTTCTGTTGGTGATTTCCGTAGGTAGGGTCAGACTGGCTCCAACTCCGTCATAGGCATTTAATTACAGATGACAAAATAAGTCTAACCCGCTTAATTAAGGAATCAAAATTTCAAAAATATAAATTAAATTGTTAATAAAAAGTTAACTCGAAAGTACCTTTTTCTTTTCTTTTTTTGTTTTAATGTAATTCAGCTGGCAAAGCTGCTGAGAGTTTTGAGAGTTTTACCAGAGATATGGGTTAGAGACCTGTATGCACGACATTAAAATTTATTACTCGGCAAATGTTGAAGTTAAGCTACCATGTAACATGCCAAAAAGTCGTTTAATAGAAACATGGATTTATACATGATTTGTAGAAATAGGTCATGGACAAGTTATAATTGATTGTTTATGATATACTTAATAAAATGGCTACATTAGGACTCTGAAACCAAATTAATTTTATTTAATTAATAAAATAGTCAAACCAACTAGGTTGCAAATTAACATGAATCCTGTTGTGGTTGAAATTTGGCCTGAGGGTGACCACGCCGGAAGAAGCCAAGAAGACGCCGGCCGGGATGGAGAAAGAGGGCCACCTCCTGCGCTCCTGGGTACCTGCGCAGCCTTGGCTGGGGATTTCGGCAAAGGCCGTCCAATGACTAAGTTAGCCGGATTTTTTGAGAGGTTTCTGAGTGCCTTAAGTGGCCTCTTATGACTTAAGAGTATTTGTAATAACTTATAATGGCTTACCAAAGGCCTTTTCCTGCCTTTTTTTTATAAGGTGAGGATCTCGGCCGTTATCTGAAATTTCGAATCGATTCGTGATCAACTGACCATCAATTGGAGGCAGCATACAGCACGGAGATCAATCCTGCGGGCGAAAACTTCGGGAGATATCTTTTCGGATTTGTTCTGAGGGTCCACCATGTCGTTCCAAGCAGAAGTGGTCGAGGGAGCTCTTTAATGCATTGTGTGCATACTCATTCCGAGGTATTACCTGGTGGCATGCAAGGGGCCAGTCATCAATGCCCTGCCTCCTGAGGCGGCCGTCATAATGACCGGCCTTTAACACCACGATCCAACAAGATCTGCTGAGGAAGCTTCTAGGTATGCCACGTGGCACGATCTGGCCGCTCGGCCACCTGGGCATGGGATTTGTGGGATCTTCGACGGGATCAAAGTTGATAGGGCCGAGGTCGGCTCGGCCTTCAGCGGGGTCTGAGGTCAGCCTAGCCTCTGGCCGAGGTCGACTCGGCCTTCGATGAACTTTGAGGTTGGCCTAGCCTCTGGCAGACGTCGGCTCGGCCATCGGCAGGATCCAAGGTTGGCCTAGCTCTTGGCGGGACCGAGGTATGCTCGACAGGAATTGGCTGGCTCCACGCTGGAGCAGGACAATCCATTTTGCCTCCCATCATTTGGCCCCCAACTTCCGAGTTCGAGTCATTCTTTGGCTTGAGCAAAAGCAGTAACCAAGTTGTCGACTACTCTGTTTTCTTTTTCTTTTCTTATCATACTGGTAAGGTCGGCCACTTAGGCCTTTTTGTAGCCAATCATTTTTGCATTCAATCCGACCGCAAGGTCAGCACCTTTTGTACTCAGCCTTTGGCCTTATAGATCTTTTAAAGCTTTAACTTGAGCGCGCGGACTAAGGTCGAGACGCCCATGAGTTTTTCCTGAGGTCGAGGGAGCCTCTTCAGCACACGGTCGATGCAACAGAACGTCCCGAGCTCAGGTCGGGGCATCATTGTACCTGCGGTCGAGGGAGCCTCTTCAGCTCGCGGTCGACACTGCAGGGTGCCCCGAGCTCAGGTTAGGGCATCATGGTACCTACGATCGAGGGAGCCTCTTTGGCTCGCAGTCGACACTATAGGACGCCCCGAAGCTCAGACCGGGACGTCATTACCTACGGTCGAGGGAGCCTCTTCGGCTCACAGTTGACGCTGCAGGGCTCCCCGAAGCTTGGACCGGGGCGTCATTGTACCTACGGTCGAGGGAGCCTCTTCGGCTTGCGGTCGATACTGCAGGGCACCTCAGAGCTCAGACCGAGGCATCATTGTACCTGCGGTCAAGGGAGCCTCTTCGGCTCGCGGTCGACACTGCAGGGCGCTCCAAAGCTCGGATCGGGATGTCATTACCTACGGTCGAGGGAGCCTCTTTAGCTCGCGATCGACATTGCAGGGCGCACCGGAGCTCCAACCAAGACGTCATTACCTGTGGTCGAGGGAGCCTCTTCGGCTCGCGGTCGACACTACAGGGCGCCCTAGAGCTTGCACCGGGGCGTCATTGTACACGCAGTGAGAGAGCCTTTTTGGCTCATGGTCGAAACTACAAGGTGCCCCAGAGCTCGGGCCGGGACGTCATTACCTGCGGTCGAGGCAGCCTCTTCAGCTTGCAGTTGACACTGCAGGGCCCCCCGGAGCTTAGACCGGGGCGTCATTGTATCTGTAGTCGAGGGAGACTCTTCGGCTCGCGGTCGACACTGCAGGGCACCTCAGAGCTCAGACTGGGACATCATTGCACATGTGGTCGAGGGAGTCTTTGGGCTCGCGGTTGACACTGCAGGGTGCCCCGCCCTTTGGCCGGGACATCGTTACCTGCAGTCGGGGGAGCCTCTTGGACTCGCAGTCGACTCTGCAGGGCACCCCAAAGCTTGGACTGGGATGTCATTACCTACGGTTGAGGGAGCCTCTTGGGCTTGCGATCGACTCTGCAGGACGCCTCGAAACTCGAATCGGGACGTCATTGTACCTGCGGTCGAGGGAGCCTCTTGGGCTCGCAGTCGACACTGCAGGACGCCCCGCCCTCTGACCGGGACGTCATCACCTACGGTCGAGGGAGCCTCTTGGGCTCGCAGTCGACTTTGCAGGGCGCCCAGAGCTCGGACCAGGACATCATTGTAGGTTTGATGGCTCCCGTGGATTCCTTCCGGGCTTGCAAGGGTGAGGCCTGCGCCGCTGCTCCCTGAGGTTGAGGAGCTATCAACATGTAAGATTGAGCTCCTGCCTGTCGCAGGCCTTGAACGGCCGCGGTGAGTGTTTAGACTTACTAGATAAGTAGGTTAAACTGCTCTAGCTGGATCTAAGGAATTTGACCCGCTGGTGCCGCAGGTGGTGGGCTTTGAAGTGAGTTACCGGGAGTCGATGCCTGGCGCCTTGATGAATTAGAAGTTCCTCGACTCCTCAATCTCATGATCATGACTCAGACCCTTCCTCTAGCACCAAATGTTGTGGTTGAAATTTGGCCTGAGGGTGACCACGCCGGAAGAAGCCAAGAAGGCGCCGGCCAGGATGGAGAAAGAGAGCCACCTCCTGCGCTTCTGGGTACCTACGCAAAGCCTTGGCCGGGGATTCCAGTAAAGGCCCTCCGATGACTAAATTAGCCAGACTTTTGAGAGATTTCTGAGCACCTTAGGTGGCATCTTATGACTTAAGAGTACTTGTAATAGCTTATAATGGCTTACCAAAGGTCTTTCCCTACCCTCTTTTTATAGAGTGAGGGTCTCGGCTGTTACCTGAAATTTCGGATCAATTCATGATCAACTAGACATCAATTGGAGGCAGCGTACAGCACGGAGATCAATTCCGTGGATGGAGAATTAGGGAGATATCTTTCCGAATTTGTTCTGAGGGTCCGCCACGTCGTTCCAAGTGAAAGTGGTCGAGGGAGCTCTTTAATGCGTTGTATGCGCACTCACTCCGAGGCATTACCTAGTGGTATGTAAGGGGCCAGTCATCAATGCCCTACCTCCCAAGGTGGCCGTCATAATGATCAGCCTTTAACACGCGATCCAGGAAGATCTGCTGAGGGAGCTTTTGGATCTGCCACGTGGCATGATCTGGCCGCTCGACCGCCTAGGCATGGAATCCGTGGACGGAATCAAGGTTGACAGAGCCAAGGTCGGCTCGGCCTCGGGCCGAGGTCGGCTCGGCCTTCAGTGAGGTCTGAGGTCCGCCAGGCCTCTAGCCGAGGTCAGCTCGGCCTTTGGCAGGGTTTGAGGTCGGCGTGGCCTTTGGCTGAGGTTGGCTCGGCCATCAGCAGGGTCCGAGGTCGGCCTGGCTCTTGGTGGGACTGAGGTCTGCTCGGCAGGAATTGGGTGATTCCACGCTAGATCAGGACGATCCATTTTGCCTCCCATCAAATCCTATATGCAAAGCTTAGTCTGCATGTTGTATCAAAGATTACCATTATTTATTATGCTGTTAATTTTGTTATATATGAAACGATGGTATACTGTACCGGTCCGAACCGGGCGGTACAAGCTGGACCGTTCCATACTGGTTCGGTACCTATATCTGTATGGATGGCGTACCGACACTTGATATGCCAAAAAAACTTTCATACCGTACCATACCGACATTGTGCTAGTGTGGCACCGGTACATAGTCTGGTACTGAGACAGCAAACCTTGTATGAAACCTTTTTGTAGTTTCAAATTTCTGACAGATTTAGCTTTTTAACAAAATATTTCACTTTAACCTTTAACCATCAAGCCTTGTCCCATCTAAATGAGTTAGCTCCAGTGAAACAACCAAATTTGGAAAACTTACAACTCTCATTTCGTATAAACTTTTGAAAGATTGACAGGACAATTAGAATCGTCATAATCATGACCTGTAGACGGTGGTCCAGTCTTCTTCTGTATGAATGACAATATGGAAAAAGAACTAATACATTGACTGTGTAAATTGATTAAAACACTATATATCTCCTTCTACCCAAATGTTACAAGAATAATCTTTGGGAATGCAAAAAAAAAAAAAAATTATGTATAAGATGAGTTAGCTTAGTCTTGGGCCCAATTCCGATCCGTGGCTCAAAATTTTGATAGCCTAGATTTGATTTTTTTAGATGCATGGATGTATGGGCGAAGGCAAACCCTAATCCAGCCGACTCCCTCTGCGTTTATTCCAACCCTCTCCATCTCTTAATCTTCGTTGTTGACTGATGAATGCCAAAAAAATAACATGACATAAGATCAAACACCTTATCAGAGATGATTCCTGAAGGTACCCGACTTGCTTCATATGGATGTACTGGGTTGGTTAATAATGTTACACCGCGGGTGATGCCTATGCTCCACTAGGCTAGGATTTCCATGGGAGGAGAATGGTAGCAATTCATCTCATTTGCCACCTTGTTGATCCAACTGCTTGTTATCATGAAACTTTTGTAAATGGATAAAATCACTGAATTGTTCTACAAGATAAATTGATGAACTTGATGATAATCATTTAAAATAATTAAGTTAAAAGGTCAATCGAGTAACAAAATAACTTGCTCGTATTTGTGTTTGTCTGCTCAAAAAATTTGGTTCGTGTTCGTTGATCAATTGAGCTCCTGAAGATACAAAATCAAACCCTTCAAACCAATTTTGGAGTTATTAATATGGTTAATAATAATGTTATATTAAATGACAACCTCTAGCTCAATTTTACGAAGCAAACTGAACTTGACTCAACTAATTCTTAATTCTAAAATAATTGAGGTCAGCTACAATGTTATTCAAATAGACAACCCACAGCTGAATTTTCTAAAACCAAGGTAAAGCTACATATATTATTTTCATTTAAAAATATTAAGCTGCTAGGAAGGCTATTATTATGTTTTTAAAGGTATACCATTGATTGCAAGTGTTATGTTCACTATGACTTTGAGCAGTTATGTTATGGATGATAACAAGAAATGGACTAGTTATTCCTTAATAGCATGTTTTTTATCAATTAGTAGCATGGTTTAAAATGCCATATCCAACACAATGTTATAACAATTTTGGTGGGGCCATTATGTTCGATATATCAATAATAGCTATTTAAATAACGATCATTATTTGTCCATTATCACATTATGATGGCTATTATATAATGAGAATTATTAACTGATGTTAGGAAAATGCTAAACTTGGTCTGAATACTCGAAGAAGAAAGGATATATTGACGCAACTGATTGTGGCAAAATAGAAATCATACTACAGAATGTACAACATAAGATATTGAATCCTAAATGGCATTAGCAGCAAATCCACACACCGATTAGCTTCCAACGAAGGTTGGTGGTTGTTGGAGGAGGCGTTGCATGTCTCTCTCTTCTAAGGCCAAATCACTACCTTCGCCTGCCGCTCCAAAGATATAGCTCTCACACGATCATTCGCAAACTCTAGTAATCCATTAAAAGGGAGGAGAGAGAAAAGAGAAAAAGATAAGAATAGTCCCCATAAGCGAATTTTTATTAATCAATAATTTAAGTATCTCAAATATGATAATAAGAGAAGTCTCAATAGTCAATAGGGATATTTATTAGTACAACGAGATTTTTTTCTTCAACATTTCAATATAGGATTCCAAATTCTATTGTAAGTCGAAGAACTCTAACTGCTAACTCTCTTAATAACATCAAAGTTTTCAAAAAAAAAAAGTTCATAAAAATTAAAACTTCCTAAAATTAACTACCATCAAATATTCCTAACAAGACAAAACTCAGATTGAGTTCTGAGATCTGTGCAAATGGGATCCGCCACCCGTGCTGCAGCACATGCATTCTAGGTGCTTCAGCGTATTAATGATTACTATTTGGTGCTTACTCTTTCACCAAATAAACTAATTTCTACTAAAGCTTAGTTCTTTATTAATTCTCCAAGAAAGTTCGTGTAAACATTTAAAAATATTTACATTATATATATGACATGAACAATGAAACCCTCATAATAGCTATTATAAACGTCAGTGATTTAATATTAATTAAATAATTTAAATCATGTAAATTAGGCAAAAATGGCCACCATAAATATTATAATAATCAATGATGGTTCTACGGTCAGTGTGTTATAACAGACTAAGACCACTATTGACATCATAATAGTAAACAAAATGGTTGTTATAACAGACACTATTTAATATGAAAGAATTTCAAATCTATAAAGAGGGCAAATAACGGCCATCCAAAATCTTATAAATGGTTAACAACAATTCTAATTTGAAGTTGTTATATTGGAACAACACTGTTATTGACATCATATTGTAGTAGACTAAAGGATCATTTTAAATGTCACTATGTTAATGTTAGATAATCATAAATTACAAGGATTGTACATATAACAACTGAAACCTTACAAAAAATGGCTAGCTGAAATATATTATTTGGATTCTTTGGTTCTATAAATATTCAAAATTTATCTAGTGTATTGTTGATATGAAAATAAAAACATGCTCACCATAAATACCTATCAAATTCAAATCTATTCAAATTTCGTCACAAGCTCTATAAATTCAATTATGATGATCACGGTCAATACATGGTCAACCTAGATATGCACGTACTGTAATATTCTCTTTTCCATATACACTATAGATCGGATCTATAAGAACCTGGCCGGCTAAGTTGACTTGGCTTCCTGGGGCAGCTGAAATTGTTCGTTCTGCGCTCGACCACTCCTTTTCCGAGGAGATTTCTTGCGGGCAATGACGAGGAAGCCGGATTCGGACGGCCTCCTCCCGTCTATTTCTTCCCTTCCCCGGCTTTCATTACCACCATGAATCCCTTCCTCATCATCTTCCCTTCTCCTCTTCTTTACTCTGTATCTTTTGCCCTGTCTCTTCCTCTCTACTTGGTCTCATCGTGGCCATCTTTGTGCCGCCAGATTCATGGTCGCAGCACCTCATCGAAGCCTAGGCAAGACTCCGATTCTCTCCCTTATACTTGTCCTCACCTTCTGGAGCTCATAGTCGGCTGAAAAATCCATGTCCAGGCTGCTCGAAATCCTCATCTTCCTTTCCCCTGTTCCTCTCTTCTTCGGCCTCGTCGCCCCCTTTGGCGGCCATTTCCCCATCTTCGGACTCCTATGACAGGCACCCTCGCCATCGTGTCCTTTTCTCCTACTTCGCTTGTTCTAGAGAAGGGCGGGTTCATGCCGGACATGCCCCTGTTTCGCTGGATAGAGAAAAAAAAGAGAAGGAAGAAATAAAGAGAAAGAGCCAGAGAAACAAGAAAGAAGAAAAGAGAGAGAGAGAGTGAAAATAGAAAATAATAAATAGATAAAATAAAATAAAATATTCAATCCTATCCCCTACTTGTGTCATTTTCTATGTACCCCGATTGGATCCCGATGAAGGTCCTAGACTGATGTTATGGCAACTGCTTGGATAGGTCTTTCCTGCCTCTTTTCTTCCGTTTGGGTGGGAAGTTAGATCAAGTCCATTCCAGTCCTTCAGAGCTTTTTATTTAGTGTTTATATGCTTTTAAATAGTTGAACGCAAATTAATTTATTTTCTTAAATAGTTTTAGATAGATAGCTACTTTGCCGATTGAATCTTGTAATCTTTGGACAAATCGAGATAGATGACCTTGGCACAAACCTTACTAATTTTAAAATTTTGATCAATTTCAAATTATATAAATATAAAATTATGAATTATATTTGGCAAAATTAGCCTTACATTTTTTAAAAAAAATTAGAATCAATCATATGATTGTAAATGGTTCATATTTTATGTTAAATGGCATTGTTTCATGAATAATTTGCTATGAAAGATTTATGCACAAATTTTGAATTCTAAATTATAAAAAAATACATGTTACTATGAAAATGATACATTTGGCCTGATTGTGCATTTTCAATTTTTTATGATGCTATTTAGTGCTTATTAACTTATTTTTATAGGTATTAATTATAAAAAATATAAATATTTTAAGAGCTCTCAGATAGCCATGACTATCCCTAGAAATGGGGGCTAATTAACATCTTGGAGCTAACATCCAATGAAAACGGCCTTCTGCCAATAGGTTAAAGTTGATAATGAAACGAACCATGATATCTTGTTAATTATGAGAATATCACTATCACGAGAGACCGTAGCACAAAATATCTACGAGCTTTGTTTTAAAAGATAATGTAGAAGAATAGCAAATGTCTGATGACTACAATTGATTTAAATTTATTTTATGAATAAGTATGATTTGTGCATACATGATGGGATTATCGCGATATGATTTGTTATACAAAACTTATGCTTAATATAGTAAGATCATGGGTACTTGCTAAGATGCGAAGCTCATCATTTTCTTTACTCTTTTCAGATAAATAAGGCTATTAGGGGGGAAGAGGGATAAGCTAAGTGGAGGTCGAGATAATAAGCTTCAAAGCTTAGTTGCAAGCTAATAATAAAGCTAGCTTAGGACTATAAAATTATGGGTTATATAGCTTGAATTTTAAACTCTGGATTTAGATGTTTTGTACCTGCATTTTCTTTATTAATTAATGAAAAACTTGGATCATCTTATTATTGTACTTTATGAGATAAATTTTTATACAAATTTTCTGTTGTGGGCTTTATGTTATTATAGTTAATACCCCAGAATAGGCGCACAACCATGTCATGTTTAGGATCTAGGGAATGATGCTCAGTGGTGTCATGGTATAGATTTGATTATGGATAGAAGTTAAAGCTTAGTAATGGATAGATAGATCTCGTAGAGTTAGGTCTTGTTTAGTTAAATAAAAGTAGATAAATTTTCTTAACTCTATTGCCGCCCAATTATGGAAAATGATTAATTTTGGTATTTATAATAGGTGAAAATGGAGAAAATCTTGGCCATCTTTGCTGCTAGGAAATGAGCAGGAGTGGCTGTGAGGGGAGATGATAACCAACCAGTTGAGCAGTCTTCCTGCGCCCTAGCCCCTCTACTCAAGCTAATATTATTGGAGTATGCCAGGCAATGGCTAAACTACTCCAGCAATGGCAACAATTTCAGGCGACTCCTCTACCTGCTCATGCTCTAGAATCTTACTATCAGAGATATAGGAAAACCCACTACAAATCGAGGGTGGAGCTGATCCCTTGGCAGTTGAGTTGTGGATTCAAGAGATAGAGATGAGGTTTCATACACTGCAGTTCTCCGAAGATGTAAATGTGAGAGTGGCCATTCCAATGCTTAAAAGAAATGCTGAATTTTGGTGGACTGCAACTAAGATTGCTCACAAGGATGCTGAAAACCAGTTTTCTTGAGAGAAATTTAAAATAATATTTTATGATTAATATTTTCCTAGTTCGGTGCAATTAGAAAAGGAGAATAAGTTTCCAGCTCCATAGCAGACAGAGAACATGTCAGTGTCAAAAATATACCAAAAAGTTTAATGATCTCGGATTCCGAAGAAGAGAGAGAGAGAGAGAGAGAGAGAGAGAGAGAGAGAGAGAGGGAGGCAATAGGACGAGGCTTAGATCGACGGGTGCTCGAACTGGCCAGCAGAAAGACTTAGATAAAGACTCTAAGAAGAAGGATGTTGAGACTCATGGCATTGTGGCAAAAATCATGATGGGCCTTGGGGCATACTTTCAGACATGGCACGAGACTGTTCTAACAAAATGAGCCACAATGTTGCCGCTCCTTTTTTGTGGATGTTGTACTTACGAATTGTAAATTTTGAGGATTAAACATTTTGAGGGGAAGAATGTAAGTCGACTCGGGCTTCCTAGGGTGGACATCCTGGCTAGAAATCGTGCGCGAAAGAGGGAAGGGTCGGCTGGAATCGTTGATTCGACGACTGACCTTTCCTTTTTCCAGAGAGATTTCTCATTGGCAATCGCGAGGACGCCGGATTCGGATGGCGGCCTCCTGTCTATCTCTTCCCCTCCCTGCCTTCCATGACCACAACGGATCCCTTCCTTATCCTCCCCTCTTCTCCTCTTCTTTCCTCTCTATCTTTCTCCCCGTCTCTTCCTCTCTTCTTGGGCTTGCCATGCCCATCTGTGTCGTCGGATTCGTAATCGCAGCACCTTGCTGAAGCCTAGGTAAGACTCTGATTCCTTCCCTTATCCTTCTTCTCACCTCCTGGAGCTCGTCATCGGCCCAAAAACCCACAGCTAGGTCACCTAGAGCTCTCATCTTCCTCTCCCCTGTTCTTCTCTTCTCTGGCCTCGCCGCCTCCTTTTGGTGGCCATTTGCCCGTCGGCAGGCTCCCGCGACCGGCGTCCTCGCCGGGCACAACTCCGTCAAGCCATCTGTTGTTTTCTCTCGCTTCCCCTGTTTTAGAGAAGGGAGGGTTCTTGCTCTTGTCCTAGAAAAAGAAGAAAAAAAAAAGAAGAAAGAAGAGAGAGAGAGAGAGAGAGAGAGTAGAGAGAAAATAAAAAATAATAAATAGATAAAATAAAATAATAAATCATATTGTCTATTTATTTTTTTCGTACTATCTAAAATAAAAAATAATAAATAGATAAAATAAAATAATAAATCCTATTGTCTATTTATCTTTTTTTTTTCGTGCTATCTTGATTGGATCCCACGATCCTAGACCAATGTTACTGTGATTGCTTGGACTACTCTTTCCTACCTCTCCATTTGGCTTGGGAACAAAGTTAGATCAAGTCCAGTTTAGTATCTTAAGGTTTCTTATTTAGTGTTTAGATTTTTAAATGGTTGAATACAAATTAATTTATCTTCTTAAATGATTTTGGATAGATATAGCTGGTTTTTCCAACTGAACCATATAATCTTTGGACAAACTTTGGCACAAACCTTACTCCAAATTACTAATCAATTTTAAATTATACGAAGTATGAAATTATGAATTATGTTTGATACGATTGGTCCTACATTTTTTAAAAGGATCAGGATCAAACATTTGATTGTGAATGATTCTTGTTTTATGTTAAATAGCACTACTTCATGAATACTTTACTGTAAAAGATTTATGTATGAATTAAAAATTTTAAAATATAAAAAATTATATGTTACCATGAAAATAATACATTTGGCTTGATTGTGCACTTTCAAGTTTATGGTATGTTAATATGGTTACATATTTTCTTTAAGAGTTCATGAATGTTATATAAAAGTAAACAAGATTATAAATAAAATCTGATTTTCGGATACGGATCGGGTAATTGTCTATGTATATTCATATCTATTTTTCTTTGATGGATATAGATATGGATATGAATATTAGACGGTAAATGATTCTATTCTCCCAGTTTTACTTTCCATATTAAACTTTAAACTTATTCCTGAGCACATCCAAACACTGTTCTTGCCTAATTGAGATACATTATTTCTCTATATTTATCATTGCATATGGTGTCAATTTTTTACTGAAATTTCAATTCATGGTTCAATTTGAATCGGAACTCTGTGTTTGAATTCAATTTTCCAGCAAATTCAGTCCTAAATCTGAATAGGCTCACTTCCATAGGCCGTACTGCATTGCAGTTCTATGTAATTGCACAGAAAATGAAAACTAGCTACGACAGCGAGCATCATATCAATTATCAAGCACCAACAGCAAATAATTTACGACCTATACAGTATGGAAGCAAAATGTGATTTAATGGCGAGTTTCATCAGCTACAGACACAGAAAGGCTTTGAATCCAATTCCAAAGTGCAGGCCCTCAGAAGCCGAAGCAAAAGCTATCAGCCATGCCTCCTCAACTGGTGCTGCTTAACCTGCACATTTTCTTTCAGGAAGGGTTAGGATTTACAGGCTTCTCTCTCCTTCAAAATGAAACCAATGCTCTAAAAGAGCATCTATGACAGTTTCCAGTAGTTTCAGCCTAAACTGACCAAAACAATCTAGTACCATGTTTACCACTAACTAGGCCAGCTGCAATGGAAGATCTTATACCTTGCTGAACCTCTTTGCTAGTTCGTGACAGCAGTAGCATTAGCAGCAAGAAGCATGGGATAACCGAATCTACCAATCAGCATAATCGTGCATCATTTAACCTCGCCACCATTATAACTAGCAGTAATGCCTTGCTACCGTAAAAATGCATATTGAAAGGAAAAGCACAGCCCCCTGCATGGACATCGTAGTTCATGCATCAAAGATACTAGAGAGAATTGGCAAGCGACGTGAACAACTTCTATGTTTATAATCTTTTCGAGTCAAGTGGTGATATACACCAGAATCTGAGCACTAAAAGGAGTACTAGAGTAACACAATCTCATTCTAAGATTCTGAGCATAAATTTACATGAAAACAAAGCTCCTAAAGGATATATTTTCACATCAGCATACAGAAGAAGACTCCAGCAAATTACAACAATATCTAATGACATGACGTTTATGAGATCATCAACATTTGAATCCTGACACCACCTACACTTCCCTATATGCACAACTACAGAGAAAGAGAAGGGGGGAAGGTTGGGAAGACTTTTTAATGCAATTTTACATGAAAGATTTTGAGTTGAGCAGTTATCTGGCCTGGTTTTCAGCATCTTCTGAAATGTTGAACAAGAACTGAGGCAATGAAGCAATGCGAGGAAGATGCATCAGCAGCTCTCCAAATGATTCTTTTCTGGAGATGTTCGCAGGCTGCTTGCAGCCAGGAGAATCATTAGCCTCTCCCTCTGCCGCTGGAAAATCAAACAATGGCTTCCTCTCAGATGTTGACCCTGCTCTTGAAGTATTATCAATGACATCATCACCTACAGCACTGTCGCCACTGCTTATCTGCAGGTTTTGAGCTGTACCAGCATCCTTCTGGATCAGACAGCAAAGAGAATTGACCCTCGACATGAGGGATTTTTCATCAGAAGCAGATGAAATTTGGGAATCACTGAGAAGGTATTGAGTTAGCTCTTCCAGCATATCTTTGGTTGCTAGACCGTCACCAGATAATAATGGATTGCCAGAATTAATCTGCTCGGATATGCAATGTCCTAGATGGTTCACTAAATCGCTCATGGACATGGATGGTCGGATTCCAGGCACTTTGAACTGATGCCAGCGCCCAGGATCCTTGAACTCTTCAGTTTCACTAGTAGGATTATCTTCAATCACCCGAGTGTCCATCACTGAAACAGAAATAATGTTAAAAAGCAAGAAACTTGGATCACTCTTGACAACATAGTTATAACACAGGCAATCTATCAGCTGGACATACTCCAGATTCCACAAATAGGGCACCAACTTACACAGCTCATGAATATCTATGAACTGATAAAACTAATGCAGAAACTAATCAAAGCTTTGAAATCAACCAGGGACTAAAGGGGAAAAATAAAGCTTTTCTTCAACACATGTCAGCACAAAATCAGCACATATCTGGTGATTAAAAAGGCAAGCAAAACCATATGAATAACAAAAAGCACTGAAAAGTAATATGACATACAGATATAATTAAATACCAAAAGAGAAAAAAAAAAAAATATAATAAAGAATAAACAGAAGTGGACTTATACAAAGGATTAGCTTCAGCCTCAATGGACAAAATCAACTATGCAAACTCATATATAAACTATAAATAAAGTGGAGACATCAAAATTTCTATGCAAGGAAAGTACCACTTATAAAGAATCACCACAGTACTCACAATTAATCGTTTGAAGAAAAAAAAAAAGAAGAAAAGTTTGGCTTAATAGTAGTCAAACAAAAAAAAAAAAACACAGATAGATGAGTTGAAAAAAACCATTAACGAGAAGGCTTAGATGAGTTGGAAAAAAAAAACCATTAAGAAGGCTTTCACCAGCTCCAGGTCTGACCAAGAGTAGTCCAGATACAAAATGTAAAATCCATTTTAACAATGATGCTTTTATAGAAAACAAGGTGTCCATCATGGAGACTATCATAATCATAAAATGCTAAAGAATTACTGGTCAATAAGCATCATGCTCCAATATCCAGGTTCGAACTGATATACCAGCATCTTTTGATAAGATTTTTGGAAAGTTTTTCATTCTGCTTCCTTTTCAAATTTCACAGGCATTTATCCTTGGAGACGGTAAAATAAAATTGGTCAGGTAAACTAACCAGGCAACAATTATGATGATTGTCTGTGTGAAAAAATGAATAGTTTTTCTCTTTTTTTTTTCCAATTCTCCTTCAACCTAAACCAAGAAGAACAACACATACATGACACAATAACACACAAATGCATGAATGTTTTATGTACCTATGCACACCGTACTTGTTACGAACTGGTACAGGCAGGTTACCTGAGCTAGGTGAATGAGTGTCCAGTGCCACAACATCTGCTGCCCTACCAATAGCATCCTGTACGTTATTCTTAGTGGATATTGATGAACCAGCACGAGGTGATCCAGAATCTTGAAATCCTTTCATTGGGGATCCATAAGCATCCTTTAGATTATCAAAACCATGGCATTTAGATTCATCTTGGTCCTCAAAAACAGAACATCTTGGTTCAAAGTATGGATTTTCTAAAATAATATTCGGCTGCTGACTCAATGCATATAGACGTGGATCACATTGGATAAGCTTCTCAACATGCTTGCTTAACAAGCCCTGACAACACTGTAGAAAATGCCTCCTGAAAGCAGTGGTTTCACATCAAAATCATATGATATTCATTTTTGTGAGGAATTCGCACTAACAAATCAGACAGAGACATGAGAAGGGGGAAACTAGAAATGAGATTTCTTTTGCTTTAGACCATTCAAAGATTTTGCACAAGCTGCATTGTATGTATATCAAAAAGAAAAAAAATGAAATAGGTGAGATCCAAACAACCTTGCTAATTTACTTTCAACCAAAAAAAATAAAACCAGTCAAGGTTCAGCCAGAGGCATTTAACTTAAAAAACAACAGTCACCAACTAAAAGCAGATGGGCGTACAAACACAGTTATAGTATTCTCTGAATTATTGAAAAAATCGCAAATTATTCTAATTTTTCTCTTGGCCAAATGATTCTTCGAATACTTTCTGAATACGAATCAATCCAGAATTATTCAATCATTCTCAAATTATGCACGAATTTTATGATTTATAGGCAAGATATTCATGACTAGTTTAAAATATATGTATTTATGTCACAACATAATGATACCATATATTGTTATTAGCAATGATTTTTTCTTGTGATCATTTGTTATCCTTGCCTATTTAATATTTTTTATTAAAAAATTTACAAATATTTTAAAAAAGTCATTTTTTTCAACTTTACTATTTTTTTCTGACAATTATGTCCTCGTTACTCTAAAGATGTGTAAAGTAGCAGGGAAAGAAAATATTAATGTACAGAATCCAGTTTTTATGAACAACTTGACAACATTAAAATATGCAATAAAATGTTTTACAACTTACTTTGGAAGCCTTCCAATTACAACAACAATAATAGGGACTTCAAAGAATTAAATAACATAAGAAGATCTGATTTTACCTGTATATGCTTGCTTGCCCACCAGTGAAATCTGAAGTTGCCTGCCACAGAGTATGCTTCCTAGGCTGTGGATTAGTCTCTCTGAAGAAAAGCGGCTGCCTACCCAACTAAGAAAGAAAAAAAAAAGAAACATGTTAGCAGAGACGAAAGTGCTGAAGCAATTTTATGACATGTACTGGTCCCAATTAAACTTACCACTACATCCAAGGTCCCTGGTCCATTTTCTGGGCAAGTTGCCTTCAAGGCTGTGATATCTGACCATTGGATCTCAATCTTGTTCTTTAGACCACCATCAAGAACTTCCCACACAAGCTTGTGCTTTGCAAAATAGCACTTTGCTACTAAATCGCCTTCATATCGTGATGCATACTGTTTTAAATAGAATCAGTCAGTTTTGTTCTGAGCCCAACTACCTTGACAAATTAAAAACTCACAAAAAAGAGTTGAGTATTTAAGATTCATCCCACCCCACATGATGACCGTGAGTGGTTTTCATCCTATACCATGTGAAATGAAAATAAAAACTGACTTTTCCAGAGTATCCAACCAATCACATATCACTGAAAAACATATGGCAATAATGGGATACAAGAGTGTTGGAATGGCTCTCTGCATTAATATGAAAGAAATGCCAAGGATTATAGCAGCATGGCTCTGCATATATGTCTATACTCTAGACAATTTATTTCATTGTCAGTTTTCAAAACAGCACATAGTTAACAGAATCAAAAATTTTAAATCAAACCCTGCATCCAAAGCATGAGGATGTTGAGACAATTCCATTGTATGGCATTTTCCATGAAGCATGGAGATGGATATGATACTGTTTCAAGATTTGCTGCATGGGACACAGCAAACCTTGAAACAGTAGGATAAGAGATGGCAAGGATACAAATATACATATATTTACACATGCATGCATGCATGCATGCATGTGTCTGTGCATTATATAGCACCTATGAAGCATAGTGAGCTATTAATAATGCAATTCATGGTTTAGCATTAACATCCACAAAATGTATCATTCAGCCATTACATACTATACACCATATTTATACAATAATATCAATATCACAAACTCCAATATTAACACCTCATTATTAAAGGCCAAGATTTTTGAAAGGAAAAGAAAAGGAAGATGGGAGGATGAAAGAAAATGATGACCTCCCCTTGACTTCTAGAGGCATTGGGAAACTATCCCGGGTGTATTCGAGAAGTATCAAATGCCTTCTTTAAATATAAATTTAATTTTTTAATTTAAAAAAAAGATACTTAAAATAAGTATGGACAGGTACTGCAAGTACCTAGGAAGTATCAATATGTTGATATATATTTGATAAAGATATGAATGCAATTTAAAGTATACATGCTTCCCAGGCCACACTGTAAAGTGTTTGAATAGGATGGGATATATTTGCATGAAAGATCAAATCATGATACATATGGCTTTAAATGGAAATAATGACGAAGGCAGATCAGGGGTGGCAAAGCCCATGGCCCTCCCCTGAAGTTTGAATTCCCTTAAATGTAATATGTAGAAGACCAACCCCATCCCTCCCCCTTATTTAACATGCTGCAGATCTAAGGTGGCAATAGGGGTGATGGCCCCCTGCCAAAATAATTGAATTTCCCTTAATATGCAACTGAAGCAACCCCCCCCCCCCTCTTCTCTCTAAAAAAAAAGGAAAAGGAAAAAAAATAATTTTGCAATTCTATTTAACTTTAGGCTCAGCTTCATACTTCTGGCTAGTGAATTCCCTAGAATTCAAGTAGTTAACGATCACAACTCACTACTCTAAAAAGTTAACATTTTTAAAATTTTAATAGATTCTGATCCACTCATCTGTGTGGATTTCCACACATCTTTTAACTATCATCCAGTGTCCGCCGAGCCGACCGAATCGGTGTACCGGTGGGCTCCGATACGAGTTCGGTACTGGTTGGAACAAGTGCCGAACCGAAACAAAAAAAAGGGGCAATGCGCATCCGCGTTTTAGCCACAGGGTGGCATTAAATGCCCTATGCGGCTCTGCGTGGGTTTGCGCTCGCACGCGGTGCCGCGTGGGCTCGCTGCCCCGCACAAGTCCCCGCGCGTGGGTAAGGAAAACCTTTTTTCTTTTCTTTTTTTTCCATTCCCTTCTTCCTCCTCCTTCCCAAACCCTCTCCTCCTCTTCTTTCTTCCCCTCTCTCCTCTCTTCTCCTCTCTTTCCCCCTTCTCCCGAGAACCGTTGAGAGGGCCGTGCACGCGTCAGGGTGCTTGGGAGGGGGTCGGCCCGAAGTACGTCGAACCGTCTTCTCTTTCTCTTCTTCTTCCTCTCCTCTTTCTCTTCTTCCTCTTCTTCTTCCTCTTCTTTCTTCCTCTTCTCCTCTCTCTTCTTTCTTCTTCCCCGCTTGGTTCCGGCCCTGAACCATTTTATGTGGCTGTATTATACCAATGAGGGTCAGTACCAGTACGGTACATACTGAACCGGCCCGTACCGGCCGCACCTACATTATCCTCCACATAATTAAAAGATTATTTTATTTGAATTACTTACAATTCCTATAATAAATAGGAAACTTCTGTCGCATACTTGTTTTGGTCTATTTTAAAGTGAAATTGGAGGATTCATAGGATGGCAAACCCCAGTCCTAAAACTCTTGCAAATAGGGAAGGCAGAAGAGAGGACTGCTCTAATCCTTCATGTATTCAGAAAAGCAATTGGGAAAAGAATGACATGCAATATTAGAACTATTTTTGTCACCATCTACATGTCTTCACAACCAATTCCATTGTTCAGATCTAATGAATTGACAACACCAAATAAGAGATGTGTTCACATTGATCTAGTAATGTAGCATGTGCGGTTCTCTAGGAGCGAGAGCAAGACCATCTTTTGATCCCATCAGCAATTACCTTGAAAATTAAAATTTGAGAACAATGAATACAAGGTAAGTGCAACAGGTTTATCTTCTTAATATCTTTGGCATAATTATTATCAAATAAATTTATATGTTGGGCCCAGGAAAAGATGAACTGGATGTGATTTGATAACAAAAAATGTGTATAAGAATGTTGAATTGACATCATGAGGTCATTGTCCCTTGCACAAGATTCATAACTTAACACATGATTTTTTTTTCCTGATAAAAAATGCAAACTGATCAAACAGATAATTATCTTTTATAACATCTATAGATAGTCCTTGTTTGAGTCTAAACCTATTTATGAATTATAAAATCCAAATTTAAACATTATTTGTACTTTGCACTATATGTCATAGGTAAAAGTACTTTTTAATTTACTCCTTTTTCTTTCCCTAAACTGTCCAAAGTATAGATGCATAAAATAACTAGTATGTTATCTGATTCTCGACATATACCTCCCATAAAAAAAAAAAAGGATTCTTGACATATACCTATAGAATGATCAACATGCCTTTAATTGGTCGTTCTCAACAATGATTATCATAAAAGCTAACGAAGCAGAATCGAAGATGAGTTCCTCAAAGATCATATGCTTGAGTGTACTGAAATTACAAATTCAATCATAGACAAATTCTGCTGAACAAAAGAACATCAAATGAAGTTAAAATAAATATTTTAATACATTTTCTATTCACAAAAAGTTCATTGTTTAATGTTTGTAATCTTCATCATTAAACATGGTTAAGATTACCTCCCAAGTCCCTATTCTTAAAAGGGAAGCAGGAAAGTTTGACGCCTTCATCTTTTCAGTTGTGGCTGAAGCACCAGCTGACCTAGCATCCTTCTTTTTTCCAACATCAGAACTGCTGCTGCTCGTATTGGCTTGAGAAAGCCTCATTTGAATCAAATCCAATAAAGAAGGGCTCTTCCTCAAGCGCAGACCCAATGGACTTGGCTCATTAAGTAAATTATACTGCAAATCCTGTGGTGGGACCACACTTGAACTTGTGCCCCACTGCTGCAAAGCATTAAACCACGAGCACAAATTAATGTAGATAATATTAATGGACATAAGATCTAAACCAGGTCACACAACTAAAGAATCATAACAAACCGCTGATTATAACACCTACCAAACTTGCCTTTTTTTTATGTCCCGGTATAGTATCCGGACCCACCGCATTCTGCTGCACCCCCCTTCCTTAGCCAAAGGGATATATTGTAGAAGGTATATGATACCGGGTGATCATCCAAAGATTAAAAGTAATTTGGGTGGAGGTGATGAGATCACCATGTTCGGTTGCACCATAGGGATCTTACATGGTAGTGATCCCAAATAATTCTCACTCCTCAAATCACCACCTAACCTAATGATGGGATATCTATCCTTAAGGTCAGGTATTCAAGATTACCCCAAGGCATTAATCTTGTGCTGAAATTTGAGGACAAAATTGCCCCTCAGTCCAACGACAAAAATTGGTATATCAACATACCATTAATATATTATATCAATATTATATTATATTGATATTGTATATATTATATCTATGATATATGATATTATAGTATATTACTAATTATATTATTTTTACACTATTATCCAATGATATTTTTCAATTATAGTAGAAATATATTATTGGACTTTATATTATATAATAAATTTGTTTAATATATTATTATATTTGTCTTATTTTTAATCATTACAAATATTATTTAAAATAATATATTATAGTATAAATAAAAATATTAATCATATAATAACAATTAATATATCTTTATAGGATTAATAATTTATAGTACTAATAAATATAGTTTTTGGAATATATTAATATATTAATAAATATTTATCAATATTTTATTATAATATATTTTATATGATTAATAAAAATATTTTTATGGAATATTCAAGGATAGTTTTGGTACCATAAGGTCAGTGATCTTGAATTCCCATGAAATACCAAATAAGTTACTCATGAATATCTAAAAATCTTTAATCACTGGAATATAGCATATCAAACACGGTAATCTTAGATCATCAAAAATCATATTATACTAAAATAAGGATCACTAGTAATGTAAGATCATTGTGATGATCCCATTTGGATCACTAAATGCCACCATAGTCACAGCCCCATTTAGGACCCATTTTTTGGGGTAAATATTATAAAAAAATTGGTCAACTTTTCCATTGACCAACTTATTGGTCTTATGCTTCTCTAGATGGATAAGTTATTTTTCTATAGATAACATTTGTCCATAAAATAGGAGGAAAATTTTACCCAATTAGAAGGTGGGTAAGTCATTTCCTAGGAACCAAAAAAATAACTTTTTTATTTTATTCCTAAAATACCTCTAATCCTATAATAATAACATAATAATAATAATATATTACATTTCAAATATATAATAATATATATCTATATTGTATATTATATATTATGTACTATGTAAAATGTAATATAGATAATATATTTTGTATATTATATATAATGTACTATATATTATATAACATCATATAATATACTATTCTTATTATTATATAATAATATGTTATTCTAATATAAGATTATTGTTATAATATTACTCTATCATTATCTACCATAAATTATATATTTTATCAAATTATAATTTAGTATAGTATTATTATAATACAAGATCATATTATTATATCATATTATATTATATACAATGATATTTATATAATAAAGAGTACTACGTGTAAATATGGATACATCTTAGCAACTTACCCCTGCAAAAGAACATATATAACGGATTCCAGAGCCATTTTCTAATGCATATTCTATAAAGTGTTTTCCTGTCTTGCATGGGAAACATTTATCTAGGAAGGTAAAGATTTTCAGGTAAGTTTAGGGGGAAAAAAAAGAATATACTTATCCAAGAATGATGCTAAGGAATGAATTCTTCAGACAAAAATAGATGACGTTTAGCAAATTAAAGAAATTATCCATTCTCTTCGGCCACTTTTCACTGCCGAAGGCAAAAGATGAGGGTTTTTATTTTTCAATGACTATGAGACCACAATCCATCAAAACAGCAACTTTCTAAGCAAAACCTCCCAAAAATAATTGTCATAAAAAGAAACACAGAGAAAATTGGAACTATTTTCCAGCTCCTCCAACATACTAAGAATTAAAATAACCTGCTTTCCCGCACCCCAAAAGCTCCCAACAATGGAGTTCTAATCAGGTCGAATCGAATATTAGTAACTGGGAGGGGAGAAGAACCCCAACAGAAGAGCCTGATGAATAGCCAGGACTTGGACCTTATGAGTTATAACCAGCTGAATCCAAATAAAAGATCAGAGTGGGAGAGAGAGAGAGATTTACCTGCTGAAGAGGAACATCCGTCTTGGATCTCTTGTTTAGAGACCCATGCTCCTCATCCAACGGGTCTTCGAACTCCAACTTCACCGGCACCGGAGGAGGCGGCGCCGCCGCCGCCGCCTTGCCCGGCGGCTCCGATTCCGGCCGGAGGTTGCCGAAATTCGCCAACTGAACCATCAAAAAACCCCAAGAAATCAAGGATCAGCAACCAAGACCGCTCAAAAACCAGAGAGCACGACTCGTCGCGATCCGCCCCTCCTTCTACTCCTCTCTCGTCGGCGACAAATCCAAGAAAACCCTGGAAACGAACAGCGGGGAGAAACGCGAGCCGAAGACGGCTGTGGAGGAATCGGAATCGGAGAAGGTGGGAAGGAATTGGATCTCTGGGCTTTCACGCGAGGACGAAATAGAGAGGGGAATGGAGGGCGTGTAGAATCCGCGAGGTGGGGCGAGAGCTATCTCTTTTTTATTTATTTACTTTTTTACTAATCGGAATGGATAACTATATAGCGGGGCAAAAATTGTTAAGCGGACTTGGACTTCGTCGTCGCGTGACGAGCTGGCCGAAGTGCGTTGTCCGCGTGCCACGCGACTGCTGCGCACGTGGCAACGCCGGGGACGTCAAAATTACGGAATTGCCCGTAAGGCGGTTCCGGCGCCCGTCGCTTTCTGCTGCGCACGTGGCAGCGCCGGGGACGTTAAAATTACGGAATTGCCCGTAAGGCGGTTAGGCCTCCGTCGCTTTCGATGTTTATGCGGCGATGGTGAGGAGATGGAGAGACCGAAGGAGTGAGGGGCTTTCGGAGGTTACTTTGGGTCACCGTGCTGGAATTATTTTGTGGATGTGGTCGTGGAGGTGCAAATTAGCCAAAGCTGTCCATTCTCCGCCTGGATGCCCGGTTTGTATGATAGTTGGCGCAATGAGGTTAGCATGGAGAGGGAAAAAAAGATGGATTAGTGGAAATCACCATAAGAAGAAGATCTAGTGTCCTAGTTTTTAGAGGTTCAATAACCCCTTTCTTCTTATTATTATTTTTCTTCTTCTTCATGGTAAAAACGGCAATTCATATAGTTCTTATGTAGATACAATCTGCCAAGTCAAAAGAAATAAAATGACACAAAGAAGAAGCAATCTCAGCGGCACTAGTCCAGATAAACTCTCCGAAGTATCGAGCAACGTAGGAGGCAACCCAGTCGGCAACTCTATTCGTCTCCCGATACACATGTGCAGCCTAGAAGGAATCCATCCTCTGACCAGTTTGCGAGTCTTACAAATCAGTGGTGGTCGTCTCCATATCAATCCACTTCACGTATCCAAACGATTAATATAGAAGAGTCCCCCTCGAGGTACACCTTATCTGCATCAAGTACCCTCCTCACATAGGAGATGCCCTCCTACACTGCCCGAAGCTCCGCCCTAATGGCAATCAAGCCAGGGGTGCGCCGACCTTCCGCCACAACCAATCTGCCATGGTGGTTTCTAATATAAATCCTACTCCTCCATATGCTCCTTCTGCCAACATGCCGCCATCGAAGTTAACTTTGAGATGACTAAGAGGTGAAGGTTTAATAACCTTTAAGCTCTCTAATGCGTTGAGATTTTTGTAACCATTGTTGCCTAATTCTTCCACAGGTTCAAGTTGTATATTTTGTGTCATTGCTTGAAGGAATAATTGATCTTCCTTTATAATGTCGATCGTTGGACTACATCTTATACAGAAGGCAAAGCACTATAACCTATTTTTTCCATCCGCCTGCATTGATCTCAAAGCAGTTAACATGCAGTCTAACAGTTACGTCATGAAAGAGGGTGGACTATTTTTTCATGCGAAAGATACAACCCAACCTTTGTTCCGCGCCCTTGCTATTTCATACTTAAACAATTGGTTTCTAAAGAAAGGCTTATTTATGATAGTTCGTTTGACCATATAATCAAATTGGATCTAGAAGAATATTTAATTAGCTC
Source organism: Phoenix dactylifera (assembly GCF_009389715.1). NCBI lineage: Eukaryota > Viridiplantae > Streptophyta > Magnoliopsida > Arecales > Arecaceae > Phoenix > Phoenix dactylifera. The sequence continues at coordinate 28,159,438 of NC_052392.1, read as the reverse complement.
ATGGAACATATGTTCAAGCTTGACTTGTTTAGTAGCTCAAAGATATTGTTATTAAGCTAAATTAAACTTTGTGAGCTGTTCTAGCTCAACAAGTTCACAAATCTTCAATGAAATTGGAGCTTTACAAATTTTATAATCGAACGAGCTCAATAAAGCATGTTATCAAGCAGAGTTAAAACTCAACAATTAGAATCAAATCACATTGTTTATCTGGAAAAAAAAATCATAAAACCGTATTGGCTTTATTTACCATTTGTCTCTGGGTTCCCTAATAGGTCAATCCAAAGTAAAATAACTTAACTCTAGTTTGTTTTATTATGGAATACACTACTTCATTCAATATGATGAAATATTTTACTCTGGATGAGATGAAAAAGTTAATTCACTTTGGTTAAAAGTGCTTTTATTCTATTAAACCTTTTTTTCATTCTAAACCAAAAACAAGAATGACCGCCGAAGAAAGGATTAGACATGAGCCAAATATATATTTTACAACACAACTATGGATAATTGAGAGTTTATTATATAATAAAGTATTTTTAAGAAAAAGATACCGCATATTTTCGTATTTTAAACAAAATTTAGGTGGGTTCCTCGACCTTCTTATTACCTAAAAACTGACACCTTACATGGTCATGTCGTCGAAATGATGCAGCATTGGATCCTAAGCAATACGATAGTAGCCCTAGTTAAAATTAATTAGCAAAACAAGTATACTCTATTGTTTTTAACACAACATAAATGCTCGAGTTGCTATTAAAACACATTGCAAAATCAAGCACTCCTCAAAATACTAAGACCAATTTATTAGCCATAGCAAATTGAATAGGATACATGAAATGCAATAGAGTTTAGTTAATAAATAGTAACTAAATTCAACTTACTACCTCAAAGAGAAGTGAACAAAAATAATAACCTAATGTTTATTCTATAACCATATCTATTTTGTATTGTACATAAAAGGGTAAAAATAGAGCGGATTACTCACAGGTAAGCATGGATGCAAGACCAAGTGCACAGAGACAAATAAGTTACTAATTAGATATCTCAGGACGTATGCAAAGCCATGACGAACAATAGAATAGAAGAAAAAAACATGGAAGTCATCACGGCCAAATCTATATAGATAATTTGCTTCTATCGTGTAATCTCACTTGTTAATATGGCTATCTTCCACTTAAAAAACAAGTGTCTATATGTATCAAGTTATATATATGTACAAAATTACATGCGAGTGCAAACTCTCATGCATATATGTGCATATATGCATGTCTAAGCCCTCTCTCACACACATAGTAAGTGAGTGAGTGAGTGAGAGAGAGACCAAGCAGACATTCAACCAACAAATGGAAAAATCAAAATTTTTTTATGACCTTTGCCCTTGAAGAGCAAATTTTCAAGCACAAGTTGTTTGGCTAAAGAGAACAAAATGTAACATATTTATGAATTGATTTATTTATGTCAAAATAACTGCAAGGACAAAAAATTGGAATATTCATTCTAGATGAAGTATTTTAAGATGAATAAGAAAAATAGACCAATATGAAGCAAAAAGCTGTAGAAGAGAACACGGAACTGTAGCCAGCTCGACGCAATTGAGCTTGGACGCTAATCTTATGTATATATAGTAGAAAAATTTACCTGTAGGTTGGTTGAAACACGGCTTTAGATTTAGTCTTGCTATGCTCGAGCAAGTTATACTGGGATTGACTCGAGTAATCCATTATTCAACTCAGCTTGGTTTGACTCATTTGCATCGTTATATACACACAAAATAAAAGTTTGATGTTATGATACATCTAGCTAAAATATCGCGCGCTATGAATAGTTATTGCTATAATTATTCTAACTTTAACATAAGCCTATAGCACACAATTCTTCGTAAAGTTTTAATATCCTATTTGTACCATGTTGGATTAGATTTCGCACAGTTCTATATATTGAAGGCATTTAGGGAAAGGTGGTCCATTATATTATGTTCTAAAAAATAAAAATTATAATTATATGGTACCATTGTCCGTGATCTACAAGATATTTTGATACAAACAAATTATATTCAATTCCAAGAGGAAAGAGAGAGCAAAAGGTCCCACGGGAGCAGGAGATCTGTGCGGATGTTTCCCTCGTATTTGGAAGGGATTCCAATCAGGCAAAGATTCGAACATTAAGATTTCCACCAACCCTGTCTCTATCGCATATCTTTAAATTAGCACCTGAATCCAATGGACAGCACTGAACACGCGGGCATGTGTAAGAGGGAAAAAAAGGGCAATTCGGTCATTGGTTGCCAGCTGTTCGGCACTAGGAGAGAGAATATAAAGAGCGGATAAGTCGACGTGGGGACCACCAGAACGAGACGAGAGGAGCCGGGTCCACCTCGGGCACGTGTGGGGCCCGGTTCACGAACCTTCCGGCTTCGCCTTGGGGCGCGTAGTGGGAACGAGGCGGTGGGTGGAGCGCCGGCAATCTGTGGGCGGCTGACACGTGCGCGCCGATCTGGATTCCGGCTCAGCTTATGGATAGACATTGGATAAAGTAGGCAATCTTTGTCTGGACCCAGACTCCAAAACTAGGAGCACCAAGTGACCAAAGGCAATGACTCCGGCATGGAACATTGCATGGGTATAGGAGGGGGAAAATCCATGGGAGGGTGATGCAATTTTCCTCCGTGGGCGCGCCACTCAAACCAAAATGGCAAAGTTTTTTTTTTTTTTTTTTTCTTGTTCATTGCGTCTGGCACAAAAGATATGAGTTCAACCACGCCCTTATTCCAATTTGTAGACGAGCTTCTGCTCAATTAACCCTGCAACCTCAAAAATTGTCTACACTATATGCACTTTATGGCCGCATGTATGAGAATTCGTGTGGGCATATATTTAATTCTATATTGGTTATTCGCTGGGTAGGTATTGAGTACTTGTACAGGATCAAGCAACTCAAATAATATCTTTTAGCTAGCTATTTTGGATAAAGTCTTGAATTGTTATAAATTGTATTAGAACAAATCCGGCATATTACTTATGTGGACTAGAGGACACTGTAGCATGTTTCCTAGTTCCACTAAGGCTGATCACGGGCCAATCATGGTATTTGTAATTAGATTTTAATAGATTTGAATCCTTAATCTGACGAGAACGTCAAGGCTCGAACGGGAGGAATATGTGAGGACTCGTGCGGGCGTGTATTTAGCCCCATATCGATTATTTGCTGGATAGATGTTGAGTACTTATACAGAATCAAGAAATTCAAAGAATGCCTTCAGGCTAGCCATTTTAGATGAGGTTCTGAGTTATTACAGTATGTATCACCTTTCACAACTGCTTGTTTATGTATCGAGATGCATATTTAATATATAAAGTCTACGAGAACAAGCAGTTGTGACTGGTGACTTGCATGACCAGTATACAGTATAGAAAATAATTTCTTCTACAACCTTCCAATTCTTTCTTTTCTCAAAATGGACAAACATGTGCGCATATATATATATATATATATATATATATATATATATATATATAGAGAGAGAGAGAGAGAGAGAGAGAGAGAGAGAGAGAGAGAGAGAGAACATATCAGAGACTGCTAATAATTTTTTTTTCTAATATAACAAATATTTTCAATTACTTATAATAATGTTAACACGAACACAATAAGATAGTAATTACAAAACCGGTTACTAACAATTTTAGGCTATGTAATGATATAATTATCTTGATTTGCAATAGTTTTTAAAAAATATCAACCCACTTTATTTTAGTAACAAGCAATTCACTTATGCTCTAAATTCTGATTGTCCTTTTGAAATTGTTAATGAAGACAATCAATGAAAAATCAACAATAATGAAAATGGTTTGATAACATTGCATAACAACAAATTGAATAAAAGAAGTTTATAGAATCATTGGCACCAGTCATTTGTATGTGCAAGACCTACTAATCTAATATTTTATAAATTATCCAACAAAATAGCTGGTTTGCTCTTCAAGCAAAAATACATCGATCTACAACTCAACCAAACAGACTAATTACAAACCTTATCTCCCTCACAACCATCTCTATTGCGACTCTGGTGTCCTCATTTTTTTTGTTTTTATTTCTTATAGTTTTCTGTCGGTGGTGGTTAGGGAGGTGGCCCGCAACCCATCACATGAATTCCCTCGGTCATAACCAAATGATGGCCCAAAAGTGGGTTAGATGTATGACACGTGTGGCCCGCTCGGGCAACGGAAATTGATAGAGTTGGTGGCTCAAAGCCCGAAGTCATTGGGAAGTGGATTTGGATTGGGGATTTTGTCATTCCGCTGCTTTCGAGGTTTGAGCCACAGCAGCCACCAGGGAGAGGGCCAGAATGAAAGGCACAAATCACCCTAAAGTACTACTTCCAGCTGAGTCTGAATCCTGGGGAAGTACCACCATCCACCAATGCATGTAACGGATGAGTGAGTAGGTATAATGAGACACATATGTCCCAATATTGGACAATATTCCATTCATCCGTTTTACGCAGTGTATCAGCAAAAGATACAATTGGACTTCTCCAATTCAATTGGATAATGCATTGGTGAGCGATTGGAGCTCTCAAATCCAATCATGAGCTAGCTCTTATCATGCTTTGCAGCATTCTTACACTGCATGCATCATGTGGTCATGCACCACCCAGTGATTGAAGAGCATTTTATTCATCAAAAGAAAATAAGTTGATTGGCATGGTGGACTATGTTAGTACATGCGGTGTAGAGTATAATTTGTCCTCTTCCTCATATGAACAGGGCATAATTGGACTACTAGAGAAACAGAAAATTCATCAGTAGTCCACCTCCCACAAGGCATTGATCGACGATATTCTTTGGTTCTTAGAGAAGAGAGGATTCATCTATGCACTTTTAGTACCTCAATGCTGAGGAAGGCTAAAGGTGGAAGCTACTTGCAATAGTCTAACTACCCAATCCAATTTAATAATGACATGCATCATCTAATTAACTTGAGCCAGTTCGGGTTGGAAAATGTTGACCAAATAAATATTGGGTTATGTTCGGCTCGGCCAAAATGTTGTAAAATGATGAATCAAAAATTTAAACCTAAACCTCGACTTATATTTAAATAATATTTTTATTGGAAAAAATATTACTTTTGGCACATGTCAAATGCATGCAATTCAGCAACAGACATTAACAATGACATGCGGCCACAAAACGGCATGCAAAGATTTTTGGTTTTTATTATGAGAGCTAAAACCAAGAGTTATGATCAAAATTGTATTAAAAAACAATCCTAACTTCTTAAACAACTTGGTTTAATCGGGCCTAACTCAGCCTAACCAAATAGTGCAGTGTGTAAAAAATGGGGTTGGATAAATTCTTTTGGGGCCAGATAGAGGTAATGGTGGGTGGTCAATTGATTGAGACGGCGTAATTGGGCTTTTCTCTCGATCCAACTTGTCAAGTCGCATCCCAAAAGAATAAGAACAAAAATCATGTGGTCGGAACTGACGTAGGATGACGGGCAGAGCAGTGAACGAAGGCGGAATCATTCCCCGGTCTAACAACTCAGCTGTAGACCGGGCCTGTGACAACCGGCCACATAGAGCTACAGCCTCTTAAATAAGAAATAAAAAAACAAACCTCTCACCGCTCCATACGTACATCGCATCAGGGATTCTTGTCAAAAAAAAAAAAAAAAAAAAGGCTAAGATGGTGGGAAGGCCGACATTTGGTATGGCGGCATGATCTTGGCATCTACATCCACTGCTGCAGAACATCCATAAGTTGATGATGACTTCTGTATATCGGAAGATGAATAAGGCTACTGATGGGTCGCCTCTTTCGTTGCCTACTACTTTAATGGTGTTTTTTTGGAGAGCTACGAGATTATTTCACTTCTTCTACATCTATTTTCTTTTTTCTAACATTCTTAGATGTACTCATAGTAGAACAGTATGATCTATCTGAACTGAAAAAAAAGACTACCGAATTGTGATGATAATGTTCGGCAAAATTTACATGAATGAGTCCTAATGGCCCAAATGGATCCTGACCTGTGAGGATCAAGCAAAGTGGTGCTCAAGATTGGGCGAAGTGGTGCTTGGAGAGGTCTCGAGCGGCCAAAGTAGCACTTGGAGGGGTCTCAAGGGGGAGCAGAGGTGAAGCAATAAAAGAGAATCCATGCTAGGGTTTGCTTGGATTTCTTTTTTGATTTTTTTATTTAGTAGGCTATAGCTCCATGTGGCAGGCTGCCATAAGTCCGGTCCACAGCTAACTTGGTAGGCTAAGTTTCCAGGAAAATAGTTTCTCCCAAATGGACTCAAACCGGATGTTGAGGAAAAAATCTACAAAGGTGGATGACTCGTCAGTCGTCACTCGCTACCTCCCCTATATTCTGAACATGTCAAAAGCCCTAAAAGACTAAAATCTTGTAAATTCTTAAGAAGTGATAGAAACCATCAGTGTAAACAAAAAGAATGTACGAGGAAACAGAAATAATTAATATTGGTACCATCATGACAGCTAGCAACAGCTGGCCACACTAATCTTCCATGTAGATTGCTGAACTAGTCATAGAATTCATAAATAATTAAATAACAAACCGTGAGTCAGTCAAAGAAGTTGAGTATTTTTGTTTAATTCTAAGAACCATTCAGCCAATAAAACAAGGGTGAATAGCATTGACCATAAAAATCTTTGAATTGTAATCTTCAACATACCCAAGTAATGGTATCAATTATGACCTAGACAAGTCAACATAACTGATTAAGAATGGTAGTTTACTATGTCCCATCAATTTTTCAATTTGGTCCTACAAGAGCTGATTTTACCCGATCCATAGCATATCTGAGATGGATACGGATAATGATAAAATCTATCTCCAACCTGAGCCGAATTTCTATAATTCTTTATGGATCCCCTTCTCAATATAACAAAAATAGATTTATATATAAAAAAATGATATTTGTTCTATCCAAGCTGTCCCATCTAACTCTGCACTTTACTCATTCCATCCCATCTTAACGAGGAAAAGAATAAGATGACTGTACTAACACTGATGGCCAAAATAGCCATAATAGAAAATCTAACTGAAAGGCATAGGGACGAGCCACCAAGGTGGTAGCCTAGTGGTAAGGAGGCGATAATTCCGTTTAAGTTGCTTAAATTCGAAATGCGCAGGCGTCGATAAAATTAGGAGACCGGATGCCCCACATCCGGATGGCTTGCTGGCGGTTATGCTTTCCTTTCATTTGTACCAAGATGGCGCTAGGGTGACGTACCCACACGTGAGGCGGTGAGCCCACGGGTCGGAGAAGGCACGCGAAACCTGCGACCTGTATCGAATATTTTCTGGTGGAAGAAGGGCCCAGTGGGGGCTGCTACGCGGGTGGGCTGGTCCCTTCCCCTCCTTTTTTTCACCAAAAAAAAAAAAAAAAAAGGCATAGGGATGATTGTGCAAGATGAACTCCAAATTTTTCAGTATAATTTATAAAAAAGAGAAACATAGATATGGAAGTAGAATCATAAAATTTGTTCTCTCTATATATGTACAGTATATAAACAGGCTAAATTGCCAGGGTAAAGTATGTTTTTATCAGATATGGATCCGAAACCAAAATTCTCTGCAAATTTATCTTTGAATTAGTGCCCCAAGCATGAAGTTTACATGTTTGTATCCAGCCTGGGATCTACCGGTCAACTCTGAAGACCATTAGCTCAAGTGACCAGATGTCATGTTAGTAGCAATTATGCACACAATCTAACCCTTCTTCAAGTACCCTTCATAATATTATTATTGTAGTCATGTATATCATGTATCAAGATATAGGAAATACCAAAATACATGGGCATCCACCCCCTCTGGTGCTGTAACCCATGCAAGAAGCAAACAACCGGAAAACCAAAAGAAGCTGAGGCTTAGCTGACTCTGGTTCGAGGGGCAAGCCCGTGAGTCCTTCAATAATTTCGCACTCTCAAATGCCTCCAAAGCGCCAGCCCCTCCACCTTTGTTTTCATGCCAAACTCCACCACACCCGAGAATCTCTTCATTCACCAAACAACAACAACACCCCCCGCCCCCCACCCCCCTTCCTCTTTTATGCAGATGTCACGGTTTTTGCTCTCCTTCCTCTGATGCTCTACAATGGCGGGTGCAGCCACACATCTTCCTTCTTTCTTGTTCTCTCTCATGCATCATCATCATCATCTTCTTCTTCTTTCCCTTCTTCTTATCGCCACTTCTGTTGGTATCGTTCATGGCCTTGAGGAGAAGAAGATAGTAGCTCTACATCAGCTGCTATGGGAAGACAAGAGCACTTCTCGAATTAGTTCCCCACAAAGAACAAGTAATCTTCAAATCAAACCAGCTATTTAGATATTCTGAAACTTAGTCGTCTTACTTCAAAAAAAAAAAAGAGAAAGAAGTTCATTTGTTGTCGTACTAGTCATGTTTAATACTAAAGATTTATTTAACGAGTCCGATCTATTTTGAGTCTCTGTTATTATGTTATCAGATATAGTTAGTAGCTTCTTCTGTCTGCTTATGCTAGAAATATTGGCATCTGTGGAGAATTTTACCAGTGAGAGAATAAAAGAAAAGCCCCTCTGCCTTCAGCTATTCATAAATTCTAATTAAGATGCTTCAATGGGCTATCAGAATATAAATAGTCTTTTCTTCTCTCTACTTCTACTAACATGCTTTCATGGATTTAAGTACATGCTTTCAAACGTTCTCATCAAATTTGGGTCCTTTCTATTCCTTCGATTACAAATAGAACTTGTATCTTTTTCTCTCTGCTTGCACTAGTAAAATGGGCTTCCTTGGAGGATGTTATTGCTCTGTGAGACTGTAACTTTAGCTTCTCATATTCAACTCAATTCTTGCTAACACTTCCTACCGGTCCTTTAAGTCGAACAAGTTCTTAATTCTCTTCTGTTTGTTGGAATCCATTATCTACAGGAAGAGAGAAGGGTGCAACAGTGATGGAAATAAGGCACCATTCTCACTACTCGGGGCATATCGAGAGCTACAATGATTACCTTAAGAAGCTCCTAGTTTCAGATGAAGCTCGGGTCTCATCTCTCCAGTCACAAATCAGTAATGCTGCCTCCGGCGAGGTTTACAGAGACTCATTGCAAGCCCAAATCCCTTTGACCTCTGGAGCCAAGCTCCAGACTTTAAACTACATTGTGACCATAGGGCTGGGGAGCAAGAACATGACAGTGATCGTCGATACCGGTAGCGACCTCACCTGGGTCCAATGCAAGCCTTGCTTATACTGCTACAACCAAGAAGACCCACTCTTCGACCCCTCGACTTCTTCTTACTACCAAGCCATCCCCTGCAACTCAACAACCTGTGACTACTTGCGAGCAGCCTCTGGCAGTACAGGCGTCTGTGGTTCAGATCGGTCAAGCTGCAACTATGCACTTAGTTATGGAGATGGTTCCTCCAGCCGTGGTGTGCTAAGCCGGGAAAGGATCGATCTCGGTGGCACGACTGTGGAGGGCTTTATATTTGGCTGTGGCCAAAACAACCAGGGGCTCTTCGGTGGAACTTCAGGTCTAATGGGGCTGGGGAGGACTCAACTCTCTTTGATATCTCAAACTCATGATCGATTTGGAGGAATCTTCTCATATTGCTTGCCTACAAGGTTGTACAATTCATCAGGCTCCCTAGTACTCGGTGGTGACCCTTCAGTTTATAGGAATTTCACTCCAATTTCATACACTAGAATGATCTTAGATCCTCAGCAGGCACCATTTTATTTCCTCAATCTCACTGGAGTGGAAGTTGGAGGGGTGGCTCTTCAGGCTTCTGGGTTTTCTAATGGCAAAATTCTTATAGATTCAGGAACGGTGATCACACGGCTTGTGCCTTCAGTATACAAGGCTTTGAAGAGTGAATTTGTGAGACAGTTCTCGAGCTACCCTTCGGCACCGGGCTTTTCAATACTGGACACCTGCTTCAATTTGTCTAGCTATGAAGAGGTGAGGGTCCCAAAATTGAGATTGGAATTTGAGGGTGGCGTGGAGGTGAATGTGGATGTCACTGGGATCTTTTACTTTGTTAAGAAGGATGCTTCTCAAGTGTGCTTGGCAATTGCTAGCCTTTCATATGAAGATGAAGTCGGGATCATCGGAAACTATCAGCAGAAGAATCACAGGATTGTCTATGATACTGTGAACTTGAAAGTGGGGTTTGCAGAAGAAACTTGTAGTTATAGTTGACAGATTACAGATAGAATTATGTGTTGAATATCCGAAACCTCTGCATGGTATTCTGATCATGGCTGGGTGACTGTCAATATCTTTCTTAAGCTTGATCCTTTTTAGTTACAAGAATTTTGGATAAGGAAGAACTGCAGAGTAATTGGATGTATTGTTAGTGATTTCTGAAATTCTGTATCATGGTTTATATATTCAAAACAATTGTTAAACTAGTTCATTGTGATATGTCCTATTTAAAGGCCAGAAAATTTTGTTTTCCACTGATTGCATGTGAGTTATAGAGCTGCTAGAAGTTCCTGATGTCATAGAGTTATAGATGAATCAATAGCTACTATGGTACAAACTAAAGTTCTGAAACTAATTTAATAAGCATAGAAAGACTATTGCCCTGTACTGGATACAGGTATTGAACTGATACTTGGTATAGGGGATATATAGAGTGTCAGTATACTGAGTCGACTCCGTATCAAGCATATTGGCACTATACCAACATGGTACCTGTATGGAGTTCTGGTACCGAGATTCTGGACCTTGATTAGAATTCTAATGGCTAAAAAAATTAACCACATGCTACAATACTAAACACATGATCAAAAACAAGTGACTTTTGGATGGAGATAAGGACTTTCTTCTGGTTCAACTGTATTTAACTCAACAGGCCTATCTCAAATATCCAGGGTTGTTTTTAAGAGACATGTTTCTTCTAAGTTCTACTAGTAAATGCTATGCTTACCATCACTGCAAGTCATTTGCAATCAAGATTCGCCGTACCGGTACCGAACCCCGTACCGGTGTCGCACTAGTATGGGCGTATCGAATGTCGGTACGGTATGGTATGCGGTATGCCAGGCGTACCGATATTGGCGTACCGATACCGGTACCCATCGGTACGGGTACGGTACGTCCGGTACCGGCCAGTACCGACCGGTACAGCATACCATGTTTGCAATCCTTACGACTTACATTCATGTCATTTAAGAGACTCAGGTATCGCTCACTTAAAATCACTTCACACATCCTGTTAATACGCGGTTGAGCCATTGGATGGCTAGTACACTGGAAAGAGTAAAAGTGGGCAACAATTCAGTTGCTTTCCATATGAACAGGATTACTTCTTCATTAAGCAAAACTGGCAAGAAGAATATGTTGTTTATAAGTGAGCGGATCCATTGGTTTGCTTTGCTTTGATATATTTAACCTAACCTCCCTCTACAAAACCAATTAGAAATATGTTAGTAGAAAAAGGATGTCTGAATAATATGAAGATACTTTCAGCTGAGAGGTTCCCAAAGCTAGAAAGAAAACAGGCTCTAATGCTTACTTGACAGTAGAAATCTACCACAGCAAACATAATCATTTGATATTCAAGCTTCTTTTGGACTAGAAATCCTAGCCAAAATACTAAATGTCACCTTTCCAAGGGCCCTTACCCCTTAGACGCATGTTACAACTTCCAAATAAAATAAGCATCATGAAACATTTAGTAGAAGAAGCATAAAGGGGAGAAAACAATTACAGAAATTTGGTTGACACAACTTGTGATATTAAAAATCAAGCAAATGCTCATTCATTCTGTTGTTCTTAGCCATAGGTTTTAAACCATCGACACTGACAACTACTATAAGCAAGTAGATAAGTTGCAATTTATATGACAAATATAGGTAACAGCATCTTCAAAAATATAATTTTGAAATGCTTCAACATATTGTGGTTGTTTTTAGGTGGAACTATCCTTTTTGGGCAGTGAAAAGACCTTTTAAATAGGACCATGACAGGGTAGCACAATTCATTTATACAATGACTAACATAATGAAGAAGATTATGCCTACCTAAGTCTTAGTTCCTTTCCCTTCTTGCAATTTTAGCGCACAATCTTTAGTTACCAAGGGACATGGATCAGGCACCATATGAGCCACAAATGAATCACAATATGACAAGCCTAAAGAAAGCCTCAAATCTTCATGAGCCCAAAATAACTTTGGTATTGCAACTTTAATCAGCATACCATCCTAAGAGAGCTACACTGAACCAATGGCCCAGATTGATGCCCTTGCACCAAATGAAATCCACCAGCATAAAAATAAATTGTACCAACCAGAGCTCCACATCTTTCATGTTACTGAGCTAACCTTCAAATGGACAAACTGTTAGCCAGAATGCCACCTTCTTCCTCGTTTCCTTCTAATGCCCTGCAGCATTTCCTCGAAGATTCTAAGCGACATTATTCTTCTCTCTGAATTTTTGCATTTCGTTCTTGCTCTTTTGGCAACAGTTTTAAAGAAGCTGCTTCAAAACCTCCCTTTTAAACCCCTCCTCTTCCCATAGAACTCGGTCCCGGTTTAAAGACTGATTCCTTTTAACGTCCTTGCTTTCAAATTTATACCTTTAATTCAAAAATCGCTTATTTCCACCAGATTCGTGTCTTTGATTGGATTGGAGCGAAACAGAGCAACCTGTTTCAGAGTTCCACGAAAAATCCAACTTTTTGACGCAAAACAATTCCGAGGCCAGAGCAGATAAAATCGATAAAAGAATTCCCCCTTTTGAAAGATTCAACCTTCCTGAGGACAAACACGGAGGAATTCAATTCATAAATCCATGAAAATTTTCACCTTTTGATACAGAATTCGGACATTCTAAGGCCAACATAAAGGAACCTGTTTCAGGGTTCCATGAAAAATCCCACCTTTTGGAACAAGAACATCCAACGTTTCCCAGTCCAACTCCGAAAAAACTTAGCTCAACAGTCTCTGGGCTCATAATAGAACCTACGCCATCCTCTCCAGTCTTCGGAAACAAGGAAAGCTTGTTGAGGGAGTTGGAAGTCCCACAAGGATTGGCTTCAGGTATCTCTCTACTTCCCTCTGCATTGGTTCCGAATGGTAGCAAAGGAGATGAACTGGAGTTTCGTGTATGGAATCGTCTCTGTACATGGGATCAGCCAACTCCTGGGTGGCTCCATCCGCCGGGTGGCTACGTGGGGATCTCTTCACTTCCATGGACAGTGAATTCCTTGTGGGGACTTCTCAGTAGTATTCTTACAGTGGCTGGATGTAGGAGAAGGCCTTACTTTATTTCAGCAGGCAAGCTTCTTTCCACAACTCACTTGTTACCGTTAATTCAGTTAGGATATTTGTATTCTATTAATTTCTCTCTTTGGTCTTTTTTTCTGAGTGAAGTATTCTATTTGTTTATTGACTTGACTGGGAGTAGGCATGATCCAAACCTTATCCATTTGAGTAGTGGGTCAAGGGCATGGTCCAAACCTTATCCATTTGAGTAGTGGGTCAAGGGCATGATCCAAACCTTATCCATTTGAGTAGTGGGTCAAGATTTTAGGCTAATATGTAATCCAACTAGAGATTTATAGTTTTAAGTTTTGCTGCATTTAATTTATTTGGAATTTATTAAGTTTCATGATGGTTTTTCCCCTGATGTGGTTTATAGGGTAGAATTGAGTGGCTTTGTATTTTGGTTGGCAAAAATATGATCTATAACATCAGCAGATTTTCTTTTGTTTTCTTTTTTCTTTTTTTTGTAAATAACCTATACTTCCAAATGGAGACAATTCAGAAAAGGTCATATTGTTTCACATTATTAGTTCATCTATTTGTACCCGTATTATTATAGATGCAAAACAGAGTTGACCAATTCTAACTAAGTGAAGCCTAGCTTTTTATGTGAAGCAAGCTTTCTAGCAGTGTGGTGCTACTGTGGTCGGTCCTTCTCTCATGTTTCTTTTGTTCTTAGTCACATATGCTTGATCATTTTTTTTAACCGATAAAGAATGCTTAAATCATATTTCTCTCCTTTTTTTTTCATTTTCATGTGTTTATGGTTATACCTCTTTCATATTCCTTCAAGATGTATACATTTCTCCTCTTTTATTGTTTGCAACAGTGTTGGTTCTAAGGTTAGGAATTACGCATTTATGAAAGCAATAATGTACACTTGATCCTGTGGCTCTATTGTAAGAGAAGCATAATGAAAAAAAATGTGGGCATCTACCTTTTCAAGTCTTTCATTAACTATATGCGTAATTGATATAGTTTATATTTGTGAAGCATCACTTATCTGATTATTTTAAATATAAGGATAACCAGCCACCTTTTTTCCCAACTTTTTCTAGTGTTAGCTCATAAAAATTATTATTTGGCATATACTGCTATTTAACTGTTAGATCTGTTATTGTTGTCGTTATTTTTTAAATTGTTTTCTTATGACTCTCATTCATGTTATTCTAGGTTTTTCCACTCTTTTTGTTAATCAACTTGTCACAAATTTTTATCTTCTCCTAGTCAAAACTTTGTGACACTTTGTTGCACAACCATATCATTTCATAAGTTCTCGTCTAACTTATGCATAATTAACACAATTATTAAGCCCTACCATGGCTAACAAAACACCCGAGAATCACATAGTCATCTCACCAACTTATCTTCCTCCCTATTGGATATGTGGGCATCTATTAGCCATCATTTGTGACTAGTCCTCATTTTGCTTGTCACTTCTTTAAGAAATTAAACTCCATGCACTTCCTTATTCTATTTCAACATTTTTTTCCCTGTATCGTACTTAAAGGGGGGTCCTTGGCTTGTTAAACATTCTAGCTACATTGATATTTTCAGTTCGAATGGCATTGAAAGAGCTGTGCATGCCAAATTTTGCATATAGACAAGCAAGATTGTTATAATTAGCTTTCATTATCCTCTATTAATACAAATTGCTACTTAGCACACGCCATGTCCAGACTTCTTGTCATCAGAATTATCAGGAGCTGTTGCAAGCAAATCACACAATATGGGCAACATTAAAATGTTCAGGAGTTTGGAGGCCATGTGTATGCATGTTCACATCACTTGCTTTGAACCAGAACATGCAAGGAATGTTCTGTTGGTCTCAGGAATGCTAGATTCAGTTTCAGTACTACATCTGAACTTGAAGCTTGGTGTGCTGGACCATCTATTTGTTGGGTTCAACGAGAGTGTTTCTCATTTTCAGCTGGGCTCAAATTAGTTTAGAGCTGGAGCATCCACCTTTAATCTATTCATTTTTTTTAAAAGAATAATATACCCGTAATCTTATCATTTAAAATTATATAATTTCAATATAACATTATGAGATACGGGCTGAAGTGCGTCCTCTTTTGGGAAGAGCCGGAACAGAGGATCGCGATTGCGATCCTCTCCGACTTCTTCGGGTGCCACCGGGGCGAAGGCGCCGTGGGCATCCCGCGGCACCCCCCCTCTAGCCAATCCACGGCCAATCCGCGGCCGCGGATTTCGCTCGGCCGCCGCGATTCACGCGGCGGAGAGCCGTTACAAGGGGGTGATAAAAACCCCCTTCCTCTTCCTTCCTAAGACCACCTTCAAGCCCTCCTCCGTCTCCTCCGTCTCTCCTCTTCCTTCCTTCCTTCCTCCTTTGCCTGGTGACCGGCGTGCCCTCCCGGCCGAGCGCCGTCCGAAACTCCGTCGTGAGTCTCCTCTATTTTGAGTTCTTCTTCCTCTCCGGAAAGCACCACCGCCGCCACCGCTTAACCGCCGAATCGAACAACCGCGGCCGAGATCTCCTTCCCACTGCCTTTGTCGACTACCGGTAAGCCGTTTTTGCCTTTATTCCATGCCAAATAGCATGCTTCCTTCCTCTGCTTTGGCCCCAAACCGAGATCACTCGGTTTTGCTTCGACGCTTGTCACCGCAGCAGCCGCTGGCCGCCACTGCAGTCGGCCGGCCGTCGACCAGGCAACTGCCCCCGGCCGCCTAGGCTGAACCCCCCCCCCACCCCACCCCCCCAGCCGGCCCCTTCTTCCTCCTCTCAGTCTCCATCTCCCCTGTTTATGGGGAGCTCGGTGAGGAAGAAGGCCCACTGTGGGCCGTGAGCAGTATGATGGGCCATTGGGCCCTGTCCATTGCAGGCCAACTTAGGCCGAGTTCAGATCCAAGTCCGGAACTTGAACCCGAACCCGAATTCGAACTCGAAACGAAACCCGAAACCCGAAACCCAAACCCATTTGGCCAATAAATGAAATTTTGCAGTTAAGCCATTGGCAGTATATTATTTCACAAAAGGATCTTCTGTAATTTGTATTTGATCCCTCTAGGAAAGATTCATTAAATAAAGGTCCCCAATTATATTTGTTTGGTCCCTTTACTCAAGCTTTATTATGAAATAGTACTATATAATTAGGTATTGGCCCCTGAAATAAATTTTTTACTGTATAAATAAACTAATTAGAGGCCAACCTTGGGGGGCCTTATTGGGCCATGTCCAGTAGTATTATTTTTGGATTTTGCTTAGCTCTGAAATTTACAAAAAAATTAATTAAATGTTAACAGGTGAACCTGATCCGCCTACGTGAAGTAAGAATTAAGCGAGAATATGTAAATAACTTAATACTTCAAGTGTAATTTCCAAATTATTTGATAAATTGATTAAATTTTGACATATATTTTGTATTTAGTAAAATGGGTTAGGCATGTTAAATTTTATTTGAAAACTATGTTATACTTTGAAATCCGTAAAATATAGTTGAACAATTTATGAAATCTATTTTTGTATATATGCATTCTCAGCATAGCTATGACCTGCTGTTCTGTTCTATTCCAGCCAATGGGGATTATACGTTGGACCTGTCGACTTGTAATCTGTGAGGAACCGGTTTCGACACAGTACCACCAGTGATTAGAATAGTAGTATTTGGATACCGTACCATTGATGATTAGAATAGTGGTATTTGGACATCATACCACTGGTGCTGAATAATAGTAGTGTTTGGCACTTTGTGCAACCCATGCCACTGGGTTTCGTGGCCGTAGCCTACATATGCTGGGATTTCTGTATCAGAGTTTTTGTGAAAATGATGATAAGTTTTGAAAAGAGAAAAATGATGTTATTTGTGATTTATTCCCAGTCATTATTTTGTATTTCGATTTGATATGCTTTGACCCCACTCTGGGGTATTTTGTTTGCTTACTGGGCTGATGTAGCTCCTTATCTTATTTTCTCTGTTTTCAAATCCAGAGGCTTAATCGCACGGGATTGGGGAGTGCGCTAGACTTTATGATTATTCCTTCAGTTATTAGCATTTTAGCTAGATTAGCTTGGATATTTGAATTATGTTGGCATATACTATTTTGAAATTTTGTAAGACTGCTTTCGAACAACTTAAATAATTATGTCATCTTTAAGCATTTGTATTTGCTTTGATATGATTTGCTGCCTTGGATGCTTGCGCGGTCTGCCGTGCGGGCATGTGGTGTCTGCCGCACTCCGGGCTCGGGGCGTGACAAACATAGTAAATTTCAAAATTTGATTTACATACCAAAGGTAATTAGTATCAACCATTTTGACCTAAGGTGGCTATTGTGCTCAACTTCCATGTGTTAATGGGCTAGCATAATTAACTGATAATTACATTGTTACCTGTAACTACTAAGGCCATGCCATAATACACGCACACGATCAACCTGTTATCGAAGCATAGCTGCAATCAACCTGTTATATTAGTAAATCTTTGGACTTGGGATCAATATATTTGCCGGTAGTGGGGGACAATCGAACCTGCAATTCATATACAATGGTGTCAGTCGTATCGAAAAAGCCACTACCTTCTACAGATAGTTATTGAACACAGGATTCAAGAGAACATAGAGCGAAACCAATAGCAATTCCAAAGCAAATCACATTTTACTCATATGCCTCTGTACAGAACATTGTAGATAAAATCCTGAGCAATATCAGGGTACATGGTGTATTTGCTTTTCTTTTGAGCTGTCTAATGAGATAATAATACAATGATTTCTATGGTAGAAGTAAAATATGGGAAAAATCTTTAACTACTTAATTTGGATCCCAAGTACATGACTTCTTGTCTTGGTACGAGGAAATATAACTTAGGTTTGGTCACATATGAATGGGGCATACTTGATATTAAAAAATGTTAATTATTAAGCTATGATGCAAATGTGGCATGCTGCTGAGCAAAGGTTTTTACTTTTACGCAGTTAGGCTAGGGAAAACACTCATATTGGTTCAGAATTTGGCTGATGAGAGTGAAGGCATCAGCAAAATTAGAGCATCAGCATAAGCTTCTTCCTGCTGCACATCAATGAGCCCATAGCTCTTCAAGACCTGCAAGCAGAAGATAATTTCTAATAAGCAAAAGGAAAATGTTCAAGACCTTCCAATGTGCTGTAATGGCAAGTAATACATATCCATCCATAAAGTTGCACCAGATAAATATAATACCAGATCAGTCTCACTATTAGACATAGATGAGCATACAAAAATTGTTATACATTCACATGTAAATATGCAAGCACAAACCGGGTGCACAACAAATACATATGTATACGCAATGTATTCGCAGGGAGAGAGATATGAATCCAAGGCTATAGGCTACTGCAGACTTCTGCAGAAATTAAAATGCAAGAACTGTTAATATTGTACCAAATTTTCAAAGAACATCCTTGGACATTGCTTCTTGTTTTTCCTTCTATTATGCTATTTAAACCTATATTTCCTGACTGCTCTTCTGAACTCTTAGTTGAAGGAGAATGTTCCTTTAAATACCATGCCACAACCCTGAACCCAAACTCAATTATCATTAGCACATGCCCTGTAACCTGTAGGGAAAATAAAGAATGCTCAATTTGTAAGACTCCCATAAATGATCTTTTACCTAGTTTTAGCAGTCATGTTTTCAACTACAAACTCTCCAGAACCTGTGGAAAAAAAGATCTATCCAGGTTGGAAGGCATTGATATTAACTATCGCCATAGCGCAAGCAAAACACCCGCTAAGTTCACTAACATCATTCAAAATAACAGAGTCCAATATAACTAAGACTTGAAGCTTGCGAGATGGTGCATTATTAGTTGCCTCCTAAAAATTCAATTCCTACAAGAAAAAGTACTTCATGAGTTAAAACATAGTTATTCATGCTTATGTGTATAATTACATCTATCATCAGTATTATCCTAAGATGCTACATCTGAAGGATGCGAAAGAGAAGGAACGATCGTCGAACATTGCTTTAGAAAAAAAGAAAAAAAAAAGAAGCCAGTTCTCTTACTTCTCCCTCAGCAGAATCTAGCAACCCAGGCATTTCTGGGGGATTTGTGTCATTAAGAGGCCATTCTTCCTCCAAGCGAAAGAAAGGAGTTTCAGGTTGAGAACTAGCTGGGTCAGAAGAGATGGTCCAGATTGAATTAAGATTGCCATCAAAACCTTGGAGAGCTGTCAATTAGGATTTCATTCAATCGAATTAGATTTGATTTTATGGTATTCTTGCTGGTCTTTATTATGGTTTCATTAATTTTGATTAATATCTGCAAGAGTACTCGCGTGGGCTCAAACTGAAGCTTTAAGTTCATGTTTCAAGGCAGTTTATACGTTTGTCGTTTGTTCTATTTGAGTTTTGTACCATACCCGGTCATGAAGTTCCATCCTTTTGAGAGGGAGTGGCGATGAGATCCCAGGCTAGATTTGATATGATCAAAAGTGAAATTAAAAGATTTAGTGTGACAATTCATTGGTTGGATCACATTCTCAACATCAACTAGACATTCACGTGCGTGTATGGTCCAACTGAACACAATCTTAAAAACCTCTTCTAGAGAGAGTTGAAATATGGACATTCCTCCTTTCCTGGCCTTCGATTGTGGAACGGGATTTCAATGCCACCTACAAAGTTCAAGAGAGGAATGTCCCTTTGCAATTCCAGAAAACTTCAAGAGTTTTCATGTCCTTCATCAGGATGGCGCATTTGTTGGATCTTCCTCTCAAAGGTCAAAGCTATACTTGACCTATAATGGTAAAGTTAGATACGCTTTTAATCTCCACTAGGATGGACAACTTGTGTCCTAATTCACTTCAGTAGGCACTACCTAACCCCTGTTCTGATCATGCGCCGATGAAGCTATCCTTAAACGGCTTGCAGAAACTAAAAGGGCTATTTAGATTTGATAGAAGTTGGCTTAGTTATGATGGCATTCATGAGGTGGTTGCTCGGGCATGGTCCATGTCAGGCTTTTCGAATGATGAATCTTGTGCTTAAATTGAGATCAACAAGGAATGCACTCAAAGGTTGGTCAGCTCAGGTGAGATTTTTGGCTAGAATTGAGACGATCAAGCTTAGGAATATTATTCAAGATCTAGATCAAAAGGAGGAACTCAACCCCATTACCCATGATGAGAGGGAGCTTTTTTCATCTTTATAAAGCTGAGGAAATCTATTGGAAATAGAGGGCAAAAGTCAAGTGGCTGTCAGAGGGTGATAGCAATACTGTGTTCTTCTACAATCAGCTAATTTCAGAAGAAAATTAAATTTGATATCCTGTGTTGAATGGCATGGATCAGAGTACTCGAACAAGAAGGATATGAATAAGATTTTCACAGAATTCTTCAAAGAGATTTTTGATGACCCAGGGACTCCATGGATAGATCTTGATTGGGATTGGTTTTATTCCTTTTCTTCACCATCTTTGGATGTTTTGGAGGCTCCTTTCTCCCTCGAGGAAGTGTAGGATGCTGTGCTTAGTTTCAAAGAAGATAAAAGTCTAGCACTACAAAAGAAAGGATATCTTCCGGCGCTTTTTTTGGTCACTATCGACGCTTTTAAGCATCGGCGAATTTCCAGCCCACGCACCGCAAAGCGTGGGTCAAACGTCGGGCAGGTGGGCGTGGGTCGGGTTTAACCCGACGCGTCAAAAAAGCGTCGTCTCTCTATGCCGACGCTTTTAAACGTCGTTCATGTTATAGGAACCCGACGCTTAAAAGCGTCGGCATACTTGAACCGACGCTTCCCACCGTAGTTTGTGTTGGACTATGCTGACGCTTAAAAGCGTCGGCTTATGCTACTGGACCGACGCAATAAAGCGTTGTTAAGTATCCAACCTATGAACGCTCTCTTTGCATGTCTCAACTGCCTCATTCACCATCCCCTTCAAATCTAAAGACCAGAGTGGTGTCAGATCCTTTTGAACAACAACATCATCATCAAGAAAAAGTATCTTATCAAGCTTTGGGTACACTTCTGGCATGTAGAACCTTAGATGGTTAAGCATAGAGAGATACTTGGGATTCCTATATTTGATATTTTCATTCCCAACAGAAAGAGATGATGGATGATTTGCTTTGAAGTAGTATTCTTTAATCCTGGCTGACTCAAGTCGACGAAGAACTGAACAATAAGAAGAGTTAAGCCACTTGAAATCATCAATATTCTCCTCGCAGGTGAAGGAGGATGGACAATGAACCACATTCTCATAGCTGCAAAGTTCAGTCTGTCTGTAACTATATGAAATACACGTTTTTCCGGTCCTTTGGCGTGTATCACAGTGGAATTGACAACTACAGTTGTTGCAAGAACATTATCAGAGAATATAGCATAGTGGTAGAGGGAAGGATCCTCAAGCTTGTTCTTGTCTGCTAGTTCTTTGCTGGTATAGTTGTGCAAGAAGTAATCAGTTGTTAGCTGTAAAGGTAGGCAGTGGAGGGGTTTAGCGATAGTCTTTGCAGCATGCTGGACTAAGAATATGTTGTGTTTCTTCACAGCATTTATCCCACTCGCAATTTTTTGAGGTGACCCTTCTTGCCTCTGGCAGTTCATAGAAGAAATAAATATGAAGCAGTCAAATAAATCCAACACAAATTATGAATGCTCACAAAAACGAAGCAAGGTGAGGGTAGAAGTGAGAATAGTAAAAAAGTTGACTACTGTGAGACAAATTTTTCTTTTTTCAGCATTCCTCTATACTTTGATCCAATCTACATAGGTATGGTACAAAGATGTGAAAAAAAAAAAAAATCAAATTTGAAAATGTTTTAATACTTCACTGGCATCTGCCAACTTCTAGGCCAACATATTTTTGGCCACAAGAGGGGCCTAACATGAAATCTAAAAACTCAGGTTGGTGATCTATCATTTTAGATTTCAGAATTTAAGCTCACATAACGAAGGAGGAAGCCTTCGTGATTCAGCTAGACCAGGAAAAGTGTAAGGACTGAAAGATTTGTTGTTCAGAACTGCAGTCATCTCTAATGCAGAGTACAAGCCAAAGGAGCCAAATTGAAATGCAATCCTTTAAATGAGTTTCATACTGTTTCAAAGACCTTTTGGTTTAACATAACTGAAAATATTTTCTCAATTTTCTCACAAATCCAAATATACAATTAATCCTGTGACCAACAGCGCTGAAGAGGTTAAAAAAGTACCAGTCCAACCATTGCTTGTGTGTGGTTTGCACCAAAAGAACTCTCCCACACCCAGGAAGAAGACAGGTTTCTTGAGTTGACCTTGAATGTTTGAAGTTTCCCCAAAAAATCTATGTTACAGTTACATCAACACCCTGTAAAAAACATAATGGGATAAATAGAATGAACAGTTTACATTCATGAAGAAGATGTATTCCAGTTACCTCATCTAGTTCTAAAACCATGTTCCTGTCAAGTCAACATAGAACATACTAATTAAAGTTGTGCATATTTGAAGAACATACTAAATTGGGTGCAGACTTTTAAGGAATCTCTTTATGTATTAGCAGCAATAAGTTCCAAGATCTATACTTATCAAAGTTCTGGCATAATCATATTTTGGAAATTGAGGTAAGTATCAAAAAAAAAAATTTCATTCAAAATATTCATATTATCATATTTGATTACATTATACTTCAAAACATTCTAAAAACATCCATCTCAAATTCCTAAGTACACAATCTACTAAGTATCAAGAGTCGACGGCATCATCATCTCTACGAGTAGATGAAGTATCAGCAACCTACAAGAAAAAAAAATACTTTAGAAACTAAAAATACGAAAGTCATCACGCTCATACAAGAATACATTATAATTATATAAAATATTCAAATATATTTAGTTATGTACCGGAGGAGCAAATCTCTGCAAAAAAGATGAAATATGGTCAAGCTGATCCTGCAAAGATTGTATCTTCAACTCTTGGCTCTGCTTCAACTCCGCCATATCAGTCATATGACTCTGCCTTATCTCCTCTATCCTTGTCTCATATGACTGCTTTATCTGTGCCATCTCTGTCTTCAAACTACAAACCTCTGCAGTGCTAGTACCTTGTCTGGCATCTTGGGTATATCGGCTCACTGCAGACAGCTGAGTGGGGGTAACTCCTATACCGTAACCCCTCATACGACCATAACATTCTGGGCCCATCAATTCGGCATAGACCTGAGCCTCGACGCGACTGACCGCGTCGGATGATGATGACTTCCCGATGCGCTCTGAAATAAGATTTGTAGCTTTTTCCTATATCTCTCTCAAAAAAATAAACAGTCACATTAATATTTTAAAAGAAGTAAAATTAATAAAAAAATTATGATCAAATAAAAAAATGAATACATACAACTATATCTCTCGACTCGTCCTGGACAAAGCTACCATCTCGGTGAGTGTGGGTCATCTTATAAAACTCTACCTCACCAGGCTCCCTTCCATGCTTTACTATCTACACATACGGAAAGTATATTGACAAACTATATATCATGATACGTGCTATATGTTAGTAGAGTTTCAAATAGTTTCAAAAGAACTTACGAATTCATTTCTACGTATCGCATAACTCTTTGAGCCTGAAGTATGAGGAACTGCTTGAGATGCTCGTGCAGCTCTACCAATATTAGAATATGTCTGCCAAAATAAAAGCACACAGTATAATATGATTCAATGCATATATTTGCAATATATATTAATAATAAAGATAATAGAAGATATTGAAACAATATACGTGACCTGTCCTCTTTCAGAAAACCAGTAGTGAACAAGCTCCCTCCACTGCTGAGGGTATACATCAGGAGGAGTCACACGAGCAACCTCCTCCTCTGTCATACCCTCGCGCTGGAAGTCCGTCTTCAATTTTGCTTTATATTCTTTCCATTTGCGGTTGAGGGACTTTAGCACCCAATCATGGCTATCTGGAGGGAGTATAAACTTACCCTACAACAAGATACAGAATGTTATAATAATATTAAACCTCTAAAATAAAATTATGGTACTAAGCAAATTAACATACAGGAGGTATCGAATTAAAAAGAATAAATTCAATTCATTACCTGTATAAGTCTAAGAAGCTCAACCTTATACGAAGGAAGCATGTCATTCCACTTCGTATAGTTGAGCGGACACAGCTGACCCTTGTGTGCAACCGATCCTAAAAAGCTTGATAGTAGACTTCCAGCTCTATTGATGGGCTGCCCCAATTCGTTGCATCGGATGATGATCTTCTCACCCGGAGGAAGCTTCCACACATCCTTTGCTTGAGTGGGTCCCCGTCTCGTCCTCACTGTCCCTTGTCCATCTATTCAAATTAAATAAAATGTCTTAAAAAGTTGAAGACAAACATGAACATAAAATATGAACTTTAAATCGAATTACCCTGGATCCGAAGCTCATCCTCCGGACAATCAGCAGGAGGCTCGCGCTGAGATCCTGACTCGTGCTGCTGGTGATCACATGGCTGCTGGGACTGTAGGGACTGCTCAGAAGTAGATCCCACCTGAGAATGCTGGAACTCCACATCTCTAAATCGTCTCCCTCGGAGCATATTGTTACCTGGTATGCACAAAAAAGAATCAATATTTGGTTAAATTATAAATTTATACTAAATAAATGGCTAATAAAAGAGAATATAATAACTCATTTAACATATGCTAAGTAAATTTTACTTACCATTATGAAACTACATTCTCATTCAACATCCATCCTAATCAAACTCGTTGGCGCATTTACTTCATCAGTTGGCACAACATTATAAGGCATACACTGAGTATAAGTATCATCGTCCTCATCTTCCAACTTTTTTCCAATATCATACAAGTCCCTAGGTTTCGTTTTAATAACAAGAGACCAATTTTTATCTTTTGAGTCTTGCACAAAAAATACTTGTCGAGCTTGAGATGAAAACACAAATGGATCATCTTTCAATAACACACCAGTATGTATCAACCTTGAAAAATTTACAAGTGTGAATCCATTTATGTCTTGCCTCAAACCTCTAGGTGAGTTTATATCCACCCAATCACATCGAAATAATACTACCTTAAAATTTCCATAATAATCCAGCTCATAAATATTTGTTAGAGCACCATAATAATTTTTTCCGTCCGCCTCAACCATAACTCCACTATTTTGGGTTTTTCTAAATTTCTCACACTCTTTAGTATGAAATTTAAAACCATTTATAATGAACCCATCATATCTGTTGACAATATTATTCGGACCTCGAGCAATGACTATTAACTCCTCAGAACAATTCCTCTCCATCATCCCTGGTACCTAAAAAAAAATTATGGAAGTAATGATTAATTTCCCTCTATAAAAATTTTAAAAAAGCTTAATATATTAGATATCTAACCGGTTTGAAAAGCCATTCTGGAAATAATTCAACCAACCATCGTTGCTCAATCCTTGGTGTAGGACGAATGTTATGGTTGAGACTTCGCTGAGCTATTAAAAATTCTCTGCACGATCAAGGTTATCTTTAATTAAATACCAATATTACATTCTCCTGACATGACAGTAAATTTAGACTTCAATTAACTGTACTAACCTGCGAGACTCGGATATTATATCACTATGAAGTAAGACATAGCGATGTGCCTGTGCCAACGATTTCTGGTCAAGAACAACACTTTCAACTTTTTCCAAAACTCTTCCACCAGATGAGAACTTGTAAACAACTACATTCTCTATGATATCACAATTCCTTGGAGGTCGATTGAAAACCGTTTCAACACCTTCAAGATATTTCGAACAAAATGTCAAACACTCCTCAGCAATATATCCTTCAGTAATCGATCCCTCGGGATAGGCTCGATTGCGTACATAATCTTTTAAGCGCATAAGAAACCTGCAACAATAAATTTTTAAAATAAATATTACAATCAAACTGATTATTAAATATTGCCATTAGAGTTTATTAAAATCACCTCTCAATAAGATACATCCATCGGTAGTGAACCGGTCCACCAAGTTTAGCTTCCGCCGCTAAGTGAATGAGTAGATGAACCATAATAGTAAAAAACCCAGGAGGAAAGATCTTTTCCATATGGCATAGTGTAAGTGTAACATTAGACTCCAATTGATCAAGCTCCTTAGGATCAAGAACTTTGGAACATAATGCCTTAAAGCATGATGACAATTGAGAAACAATTGTGAAAACTTGTTTCGGTGTTGACGATCTTAAAGCCAATGGAAAGATATCTTGCATCAAAATGTGACAATCATGACTTTTAAGATTTGAAAGTTTATGCTCTTTGAGATTTACGCATCTTGAAATATTCGATGGGTACCCATCAGGAACCTTCATATTTTTCAGAACTGTTAGAAAAAGATTTTTCTCTTGAGTAGACATTGTAAAACATGCAGGAGGTGTATAAAATTTATCATTGGCAAGCTCTGTCGGATGAAGCTCTTGTCTTATGCCCATATCTTTCAAATCAAGACGCGCTTTCAAGTTATCTTTGGTCTTTCCATCAAGATTTAGCAATGTTCCAATTAGGTTATCACAAATGTTCTTCTCTATATGCATCACATCAAAGTTATATCGAAGAAGATTATACTCCCAATAAGGTAAATCAAAGAAAATGCTCTTTTTTTTCCATAGTTGTTTCTGTGTAGATGCTGCCATTGAGTCATCATCATTTTCCGGACCATATACGTTGTCTTCATTCTCAAAAAAGTTGTCAACATCCTCAGCAACCTCTGCTATTAATCCTTCATTCAATGTGCTGCCAACATGCTCCCTTCCCCTCTTCTTTGAACATTTGGAGACCTTACCCGGTATATAATTGGTGCCATGCATTTGTTTGAAGACTTCAGTTCCAGTTGGTGGAATAGGGGCAGATCCCAACTCTATGGTACTATCAAACAAGTCATTCTGAAATCAAAATGGGTGGTTTGCTTCTAACCACCGACGATGGCCCATATAACAGAACTTTCCTCCATGTTTTAACCAATATGAATGGGTTGAATCTCCACAAGAAGGACATGCAATACGCCCGTTAGTGCTCCAACCAGATAAATTAGTATATGCAGGAAAATCATTGATAGTCCAAATAAGAGCTGCACGCAATTTGAAATTTTGGCCAGCAAAAGCATCAAATGCATCAATACCCTCCCATATTTGTTTCAATTCCTCTATTAGAGGCTGTAGAAAAACATCAATATCATTACCTGGGCCCTTGTCACCTGGAATAACCATTGACAGAATTACTGAAGACTGTTTCATACACATCCATGGCGGCAAATTATATGGAATTAAAACAACCGGCCAAGTGCTATATGTTGAGCTCATCGTTCGGAATGGATTAAACCCATCAGTAGCTAAACCAAGTCTAACACTCCGAACATCAGAAGCAAATTCGGAATGCCTATCATCAAATGCTTTCCATGCGGGACTATCCGCTGGGTGTCGTAACATTCCATCCTTTGTACGGCCTTCGTCATGCCATCTCATCGAGGAAGCCGTCTTCAGTGATGCAAACATCCTTTTCAATCTTGGTATAAGAGGAAAATACCTCAAAATTTTAGCCGGTTTTTTCTTAGTTGGTGCAGCATCCTTTTCAGTCAACGAATCATTCTCGTCTTCTTTATGTTTTTTCCATCGTGAAGTTCCACATATTCGGCACGACTCTTGGTTCTTATTTTCACCACGATATAAAATGCAGTTATTCGGACAACTGTGTATCTTCTCATATCCAAGATCCAACTCTTTTATCAGTTTTTTGGCTTCATATGAAGATGATGGCAAAGTAACACCTTCCGGAAATGCATCCTTTAATAATTGAAGAAGCATGGTAAAAGACTTGCTGGACCACCCATTCAAATATTTTAAATATAATAAATGCAGAAGAAAAGAAATCTTCGTAAAATTCTTACAACCCGGATACAGTTCTTGATCACAATCTTTCACCAAGTTATCATAATGAGCTGTGTCATCAGAATGTATAGGTTCCTCAACATGCATGAACTGATCAATAACTACATGCTCATCTTCTCCTACAGTTCTGATACTATGTCCAAGAGCATCTCTAAGTAGGCCCCTTATATCATCTTCTTCTACAGAATTTTGTTCCGTGTCACTACATCCAAAATTGAAGGTATCTTCTAGATCGGAGGGTTGGTTACATGAAGGTATGAACTCTCCATGGAGTACCCATTCAGTATAACCCTTTAGAAAACCATTCCATACCAAATGTTCTTCAACAATTTTTGGATCAAGAGCAGAACTGTTTACACATTTTTGACATGGACATAAAATCTTCCCGTTCATATTAGATTTCTCAAAGGCAAACTTAATGAAATTCCGAACTCCATCCAAATATTCAGTACTAGATCTTAACTTATTTATCCAACTTTTGTCCATTCTATTAGAATACCGATTGAACTGCAGTTTTTAAAAAAAAGACAAACAAAATTAGTAAAATGCAAAGTAATTAATGTAATTAATGTTCATGTGCTGCACCCTACCCATCGTGCGGATTTATTTCCCACAATGGGGTCCACTTGTAATTAAAGGTCCACATGTAATTAAGGCCCGAAACCAAATGCAACAGAAGAAGTATATTATGCAGCTGAATGGAATGAGAATGAGAAAGAGAAAGGTTACCACTCAGCAAGCTTAAAGTTTGCAGATAACAGTGTCGGTGAAAGGGGTGAAAGAGAGGGCTCTTCACCTACAATCCCTATAGATGTACCAACACAAGCATGAACACATGAAATTTATTTAAGAATGTCAACCACAGCCAGTTCGAGAAACATCAACTCACCTACTGTTTGATTTCTTATCCTTGCAAGTTGTTGATATGTTTAAATGTCCGAATATGCTGTCTGGAATGAAGATAATGCTTCTCAGAAGAGCATGTATTTTCGTATTTCATGATGCTCTAAAGTCTCATTATTTGAGATACCAATGTTGTTGCTCTTAAAAAAAACTCATAGCTGGTATCCTAAACAGGGATAAGTGGGTCTGGTCTGTTTTTGGTTTCGTGACCTTGACAGACTCACTCAGTACATTTGGCATTGCTTTAATTCAGTTTCATGTTAGGTCTGAATTTTATAGACTTTGATGTGAACTCTATTAAGGTTCCTTCAAGTTTGGTTAAGTCTATTTGGATCATATTTCTTTTCACCATATCCATCGTTCCAGGTTGGTGAATAAGGTTTACTTTTGGGTCCCAGACCTTTTGGTAAAAATTGTACCCTTTACTCAAGAATTTAGGAAACCATTATGAACCTTATGATAATCTGCATGACTAATAAAAATTCAATAATCCTGCTGGTAAAACTCTTTCATTGTCCTACACTTTCTA
Organism: Phoenix dactylifera; assembly: GCF_009389715.1. Taxonomy (NCBI): domain Eukaryota; kingdom Viridiplantae; phylum Streptophyta; class Magnoliopsida; order Arecales; family Arecaceae; genus Phoenix; species Phoenix dactylifera. Next base: position 28,129,890 of record NC_052392.1, on the reverse strand, counting down.
CCTCAATAACCTTGCTTTGATTTTCTACTGGGATGTATTCACTACTAATTATTATCATAGCAATATTCTTTTGTGCTAGAATGCCTGTACAGATCTTGAGTATTATTGCTTTTATGTTTTCTCTGTTGATCCTCAGAGACATCAACTGTGAGAAAATATGATGCCTAGCCTCATAATGTCGAGGCAGAGAGCCATTGGTTCGTACATCTAGAAGTTTAAGACTAATTAGTCAAAGAGATAGATACACCTAGAAATATAAATATGTGTAATGTGAGAAATAAATGGTAAGACTGAATATCTGGAAACCTAAGAAAGCGAAATTATTAAACTAGGATTCTGCCCTCAATTTTTTCTCATTCCATACTGGTTTTGTAGTGTTCATCAGTGAACAGTTACATTTATGGGTTTGAACATCAGGAGATAATAATGAAGAAGATGATAGGCTTCTTTATCCTTATGGTCAGCTTTGGCTTCAGAAGCATCATATCACAGGACGAGCTATAGGGTAATTATTAGTTGCAGAGGTATTGTTTACATAAATGAAGAGGTATTGTTTGCTTAAATACGAAATCAAATGCTTTGGAGATTCCCTACTTATACATCACACTATCGTAGGAATGGATTAAAAACAATATATAATCAATAATAAATCAATAATGGAAGCTGGAACTGAAATCAGAGGCATCTACAGTAAAATTTGAAATATCTATAAACCTGGAATATAAAATCCTCGGGTGGAGGCGGGCCTGGATCGATCGGGACTTCGGGCCGGTCGGTCGACGCAGGAGAGGAGGGAGGAGGAGAAGATCCTCGGGCGGAGGCGAAGCTCGATCAAGGCTTGAGGGCAAGAGAAAAAATTAAAGAAGAAAAAAAACCCACGAGAAGAAAGAGGAGAACAAGCAAGACGGAGGTAGAGGAGGGAGTAGAAGAAAGCTACCTCAGGCGGAGCACGTTGGGGTCGGTCGGTCGACGCCGGAGAGGAGGTAGGAGTCGGACGGTCCGCGACGGAGAGGAGGGAGATGGGTGCAGCGCCGGAGATGAAGGCAAGGGCAGCGCCGGAGACGAAGGCAAGGGCAGCGCCGGAGAGGAGAATGAGGTTGATCGGGAGTAGCTAGGGCAACTATGCGGGTTTGGGGTCGGCGCTGGGTTTTAAGGGTGCTTCGGCGACGCTTATAAGCGTCGTCCACTACTCCAAATTTCCCACACTCACCAACAGCATCGGAAAAATTTGGTGCGGGTGCAGAAAATGCCGACGCTTTTGCCTAGCGTCGGCATTTAAGCGTCGTCTTTTTCCCCTTTTACTGTAGTGTAGGGCTTTACGGCTTCTCTATGTGCTTCTTCCAAAGATTTTCTTGATTAAATTTGATATCTTTTTTCTCTTTCAACAGTTGTACAGTAGAAACTTGGACCTTCCAAGACTCAATTATGCCATTCTCACCCTCCTTCCAAAGAAAGAAGCAACAAAAGCTTCTTCCAATTTTCGGCCCATCAGTCTTGTGCATTGCTGTATCAAGATCATATCAAAAGTTCTGGCCAACCGTCTCCAACCTTTTCTTAATGATCTCATTGATCCGGCTCAGACAACCTATATTAAAGAAAAGTACCTCATGGACAACATTCTATGTACCAATGAGATTCTGCACGACTCAAAGAGATTAGGCATTGAGGGAGCAATTTGCAAACTTGATTTCATGAAGGTCTTTAATAGAGCTGGCTCCTCTCATCTCATTAGACTTCTTATTAAGTGAAGTTTTCCCACAAGATGGATTAATTGGATCTCCAATCTACTACTATCATCCAAAATGTCAACATGAACAGGAGCTTGGTGACTAGATTTTCTGCAAATGGGGCCTCCGACAAGGTGACCCACTCTCTCCTTTCTTGTTTATACTTGCAGTGGATCTGCTTTATAGAATGCTTAATGCTGCGGCTTTGGAAAAAAATTATGAGGGATTGGGGAACCCATGGATTTTTGGAGATACTAAGATACTGCAGTATGCAGATGATACATTGGTGTTCCTTAAGGCAAAGACAGATCATTGTGCAGTATTGAAAACCATCCTCTTTTGTTTTAAGCTAATGTTAAGGTTGTCCATCAATTTCCAAAAAAGCTTAATCTCTAAAATCGGCCATAGACATGAAGACGGGCTAGAGTATAGTAGGTGTCTCAATTGTCCCGAGGTTCCAACCCCCTTCAAATACTTGGATCTACCACTCAATTGTGCAAAACCTTCTAAGTCGGATTGGCTCATTCTACTACAATGAATTGAGAGTAGATTGGCTTCTTCGAAAAGCAGGTATCTATCATTTGGAGGTAGGCTTATCTTGATCAATTCGGTTCTTACTTCACTACCTCTATCTTCATGTCTCCATTCAAGCTACTAGCTTGGGTGATCAAGAGGACCAACAAGTATAGGCAAGCTTTTCTCTAGACCGGTACCTTTATCACTCATGACTTCTCTTGCAAGGTCAACTGGAAAACTATTTGCTTGAAAAAGTTAGCAGGGTTAGGAATTAAGGATATTCAATAGTTTAACAATGCACTTTTGGCAAAATGGGGTTGGAGGTTTATTGTGAAAAACCCGCGCATTTGAAGAAAACAAATTGAATTTGCATATGATAGGATATTGAAACTTTCAATGTGTTGGAAACCGCTAGAGAGATGCTCTAATTTTAGGAAAGATGTCATTAAGGCTCTTCTAGCCTTCTAAAATCGAATTCACTTCAAGATCGGCAATGGCCAAAACACCTATTTTTGGAAAGACAACTGGCTTTGGGATGCACCACTCAAATTGATCCTTCCTTCCCTCTATGCTAGCAACACAAAGAAAAATGGTACTATATCTGTTTTTTTTTTAATTCCAGAATTATGTCGTGGAAATTTAAACCATCGAGCAATCAATTGGCGAAGATCTTCAAACAGCAAAATCAATTACTCTCTTTGCTTGCCATGGTAACTTTGAATAGAAATGAGGATAAGATTGTTTGGAAACCAAGCAGTAAGGGAGCGTTCATCTCTGCATCCCACTATCTGTTCATTAAGTCTAGAGGAGTGAAGTGTACCTTTCCCTCCTCACTTTGGAGCCTTTCAGTTCCATTTAAAGTAAAATGCTTCTTATGGCTTTATTGGAAAGAACGGCTCAATACTAGAGGTAGCATTGAAAGGAAGTTTGGAAAAAATATGGGAGGAGGCGTATTGTGTTGCCACTCTATCAAATCTGTGGACCATTTATTCTCGGATTGCAACTTTTTTGCTATTATATCTCGAGAGGGTTTTGTCTTTTAGCTGGTATCTCGTAATCGCATAGAAATTTTGAAGGACTATGTTTGGATTGGAGGAAGAGAATTTTTTCCAAAGCTGCGTAGTCGGTGGTTCTGATGCTCATTGGTGCCATTTTATGGTCGTGTTGGAAAGAAAGAAATATCAGAATTTTTATGAATAAGCAATTTTTATAGGTGAGTTGCTGCAGAAAGTTTACAACTGCTCTCTTTTTGGTCCAACCTTTGCAATGCAAAGTTGCTTAATGAGCATACAAAAATCTGATACAAAATAAAAACTTGATCGTCCTTGACTTGATCGTCCAAAATTTGCAGAAGCCTATCCTCGTTCATTGCTCTGTAGAAACTTGCTACAAGGCTGCGCTTCTCCTCGGATCCCTCAGAGTAAATTGCTCTCTTCCCTGTCAGAAGTTCCAGAAGAACCACTCCAAAACTGTAAACATCACTCTTGTTAGTTAATCGGCCATCTGCTTGGAATTCTGGATCCAAATAACCCATGGTTCCTTGAATTACGGAAACGTACTGAGTTGGTCCGTTGGGAACAAGCCTTGAAGCCCCAAAATCAGACACTTTTGCAGTAAAGTTCTCGTCGAGGAGTATATTAGCGGACTTTACATCACAATGCAGGATAGGTGGTGTCACGCCCCGAACCCAGCACCCGGGTCCGGTACGCGACCGGCCGCATGAGCCCTAGAGCAGTGCCCTAAAGATCATGCAAGGCCTATGATTAACAAAAATTCTAATAAATCCACAATTAATCTAGTAATTCAAATAGAGCAGTCTGACATGTCCAAAATAAACAAATTAGTTCATTTACAAGCTCTTCAAATGTTCATCGACATCAAAGAAGGATAAACAACTAACTAACTAATGACTCTGGTGCTCGCACTCTGCGCCCATCCCATCCAAAACTATGCATCCTGCAACTCTGGTAAAGAAAAAGAAAAAAAGGGGGTGAGCTTTACAGCCCAGTAAGAATCCCTACACATCCATACCAACACAATAATAATATGAATTTGAAAGCCACGACAAATCGATGCACATTTCATGAAATCATAAACCGGCTATCAAAAGGCTCGAATAATCAATATAAGTATGTACGTCAAATATCAATGAAAGTCGAACTACGCAAGAATGATATAGCATACGATAGCTCATAAATCTTCATTAATGTTTTCAATGCTTTTTCTTTCCATTCTATATTAACTTGATCCGGATCAATTATCTTTCCGACTTTGGGCCAAATCCCGGTCACGTTTCCAGCCCGTGACAGGGCAAACCAACATTGTCACACTTAGAGCCTGTGACGGGCAAACCAACATTGTCACACTTAGAGCCTGTGACGGGCAAACCAACATTGTCACACTTAGAGCCTGTGACGGGCAAACCAATAGTGTCACACTTAGAGCCTGTGACGGGCAAACCCATAATAACGAGACGGCCCAAAGTCAATGTTCATTTAATCAATTTCACATCCACACATCAATCCCTTTTATTTACTTTATTTCCGGCCTAGACTAACCATGGTCACGTTTTCGGCCCGTGACAGGGCAATCACTATAACATGGTTAGTCCATACCACCACATCCATAAATTCAATTATGCAGGTATAAGTTATACACATACAAGCATCCATCACACTACCAACCACAAGCCAACACGATCAAAATATAATTAAATATAAAACTATTTTGCTTTGTCTGGATCATAGCATATCAAACATATATAGTGCAAAAATATGTATATCATGTAGGATTGGCGTACAAGGATTCTTACAGAAATTGTAGACAGACTCAAACACAGATCTGGATTACAACCTACGAGCTGGGGTGCTGAGTCCCCTGATCAAAACCTCCTAGCACCGCTGACTCTTCCCCTACAACATCAATTATAAATCACAAACTAAATTATTTAATATTAAAATATTCTGAACTATAATTCTCATCTGTTATGGGGTCCATCATCAGGTCCCCAAACATCTCAATCCTCCTAGATCTAGGGCAGTCGGGATAGCCCGACTCCCATCTTGTACCACCGGCCTACGTCGTCGCCAGCCGTGGCCGCTGCCACGCCGGCGATGATGGCCGGTCCCGATAAAGAGACCAACAGAATAGATGATTCCTCTCTCTTCATGGTTGGGAATACATCTCCCCTTCCCCATTTCTTGGCCCAAGGGCAGCAGCCGCCACCTGCCCAATCCTCGGCCACCATTGGTCGAACCATCGCCGGCCACCCCTACTGCAGTCACCGGCGATGGTGGCCGGCCAAGAGAAAGAGAGAAGAAGAAGTCTCTTCCTCTTCTTCTTCTTTTCCTTCTCCTCTTATTATTATTATTATTATATTCTTATTTTCTCTCCTCCTCCTCCTTCTTCTTCTTCTTCTTCCTCTTTCCAACCAACACTGTCCCCTCCCCCTTCCTCCATTTCTTCCACGGAAAGGCCACTGACAGTGGCTCGGCCCCCACCCGACGGCACCCAACCGCCGTTGCTGCCGCCGGTGGCCAACCGACGAGGGGAAGAGGAGGAGAGGATGGGATCCCGAGGAAGAAGACCTCGGATCCACCCTCCCTCATCACATACACAGCCTAGAAAACTCTCTCCGACCCTCACATAGACCCGACCGACCCCCAATACCATGGATCCCGACCAACCGGCGGCCGGCGGCGGCGGCAAGATCCGAAAAAGAGAAGCCAAAACAGGGTATCCCTGTTTCGGACTCTTCTCCGGCGATCTCACCGGCCCTAAACCTAGTAAATGGAGTGCAAGGGAAGGTGCTGCACTTACCTCAGCCCGACGAGGTGCTCCGGTGATCTTTCCGGCGAGGAATCGGAGAGGAAACTCGGATTTTCCCCGCACGGGTCCAAAGTTTTTCTCCCGGTTTGTGGGGAAGGGAGGAGAGGCTTTCCGGCTTCCTCCACGGCCGACTGGTTCTCGGCTCCGACGCTCGGTTTCCTCCGACGATCGGCCTCTCCAACGATCCCCTCCAACGCCGCCGCCCCCCCCTCCCCTCTCTCCCATTCTCCTCTCTTCATCCACGATCGTGCCTAGGGCACGATCGTATTTTATAGATGGGCACGATCAACCCAGGACCTCACCCAAAATGGCTAGCCGGAAGTTATTATTTGGGTTCCTTGATCCTGTATAAGTATCCAAGATCTACCCAGCAAATAACCGATGTGGGACTAAACACACGCCCGCACGGGTCCTCACATACTCCCCCCGTTCAAGCTCTGACGCCTCGTCAGGCTAAGGGTTCATATCTATTCAAATCAAATCACAAACACCACGATTGGTCCGTGGTCAGCCCTAATGGATCCGTGCTGCTGTGTCCCCTAGTCCACATAGGTTATGGGCCGGGTCCGCTCTGATACCATTTGTAACAACCCAGGACCTCACCCAAAATGGCTAGCCGGAAGTTATTATTTGGGTTTCTTGATCCTGTATAAGTATCCAAGATCTACCCAGCAAATAACCGATGTGGGACTAAACACACGCCCGCACGGGTCCTCACAGGTGGAGAGGCCCAGGAGTGCAGATAGGCAAGTGCCTCCGCAGACTCTACAGCAATCGTGAGACGCATATCCAAGTTAAGCGAGGAATTCTGATTTCTCCCATGGAGGTGGTCGGAGAGGGTACCGTTGGAGACAAATTCATAAACCAACATGGGAACTTTAATTTCCAAGCAGCAGCCTAAGAGTTTAACCACATTTTTGTGGTTTATTTGGGAAAGGATAAACATCTCCTTCGCAAATTCTTCATTTTGGTCCCGTCCCATTTTCTTAGGCTTCTTGATGGCTACTTCTGTTTCATCCTCCAAGATTCCTTTATAAACGGTGCCGTAGCCGCCTTCTCCTAACGCTCGGTCCGCGTTAAAGTTGTTCGTTACTTTTTTTAGTTCTTCAACTGTGTAAATCTTAAATGCAACACCCTTTGAGCTGAGTTGTTGCTGCAGTAGATACCCTCCATTTTGCTCGAAAAACTTTTGCCTGGTCCTAACGAGCCTTCTCTTTGCCAGTATATAGTAAATGAGAACTATGAAGAAAGTGCTAACACTGATGCCTGCAAATAGCAAAGAGAGCAAATAGTGAATCGAAAAATGCAAACGAGGAAATTCTTGGCACGGCACAGATTGATTTTTAAGAATACTTGGAGTACTTCTAAACTTTTGCAGAGAAAGTATATAGGTCAGTGCAATGTTTTGGTTCGAATGGGTTGGACTCTGTTGTTTGGAGTTTGACTTGCTTCTCTTAAAGTGCCCCATGAATCTTTTGTCTATTGGACCATCCCATCCCATCCCTTCCCACATATAAGCTCCCCTTCATGTATAAATTAATTAGTAATTGCAAGCAGCTATATGTATGTGCCTTATTCAGAATTTTCATGGCCCAATTTTCTGAGCACCAAAACCCATATTATTTTTTCCCCAGAAGTTAATGGCAGGTATGAGATCTGGTCGATTCATCGCATGGGTTGCGCGTCCGGTGGGTAGGTCATACATAGAATTGAACTGAACTGAACTGATAGAAGACTTACCTCCAGCCAAGATTGCTAGCAAGGGAAACTTGTCTTTGCCTCGGAGCGGCCTGCAGCTTTCCGTCGTTGCATTACCCTGCGTTCCTTGAGGGCAGGCGCAGCTATAATTCCCTGGTCTGTTCACGCAAATCCCATGGCAAGGATACTGCTCCGGGAGCTTGCACTCGTCGATGTCTGCAGATTCAATTGAAGCAATCATGAAACCACAAAAATGATAGGGATATATTAGTACAACGAAGGGTGAAGGTAGAGTAACCTTGGCATCCATCGTGAAGATAGGGATTGCCATCATATCCCGGCAAGCAGCTGCAGAGATATCCGGGGCCATTGCTTGCGTCGCTGCAGATGCTGTTGTTGCTGCGGCATGCATAGGTTGTTGGATCCACTCTTGCATCCTGGCAAGACTGGTTCCGTATGGCCCAATCTAGCACCACCGGGGTATGGTTGCGGTGCTTGACGGCGAAATCGTAGGAGAGATCAGATCTGCTGAAGTTATACGAGTCCTGGGCCACCAGGAAGGCATAACTGCAGGGACTGATATTCCAAGTATCGCTGTAGCCATAGTTTCGGAAGTAGATATCTATGGAGCCTAGCTGCTTCGGGATGGAGACCTGGCAGCATCCCATGTTGGAGCAGGAGCCATTAGCGATGCTCTCCTCATTCCAGCAGTAGGAGACGCAGGCGCCGCCGTACTGGTAGTCATCCTCCTCGATGTAGGCAGCCAGATGCGCCAGGGTGAAGCAGCCCAAGGCGGTGAACTTGTTGCGGGTGCTCGAGAAAATGTAGGCCGGCCGCGTCGTGAGGTCGACCTTGGGCGTTACTTTGGAGACCATGGCGGTCTCGTTGTAGCACTGGTAGGACATGGGTATCTTTGCACGTACCTCGGCTGGTGCTAATGATATATCCGTGATCTCGATTTCCAAGTCCAGATCCGGGATGAGAGCTCTCGGGCTGCCGCCGTCGCAGGTGATGTCGAAGCCTCCTCTGAAGCAGCCGGGTCCGATGCCGAAGGGGTAGGGGACGGCGGTGTTCCCGCACTTATCATGGCAGCCGGGCAACGCCATGAGCTGCTCCGACGAGGATGCTGCTGCTACCAGCAGCTGCAACAACAGCAGGAGCAGCAGCAACTCTCTCTTACAAGCCATCTCTACTCTCCTCCTCCGTTTCTGAGCAACCGTATTTTTAGTAGTGTACTCTAGTTCATATAAAGTATTATTTATAGCAACTCAAAATTTAATTCAAAATAGCTAGTCAACAAAACTTGATGGTGTGGACAGAAGTTGATGGTGTACCATCACTGACTTCATGCCGAGGTGACTAGTCCTCCACCAAGACGGCTTTGAAAAACTTGAGATAATATAGAGTAAGGCTTGGCAACGTCTTTGAGACTAGTTTCAGTATTTTATTAACCAAGAAGTTTACCAGGAAGCGGCGGTTGGGGACTTTTCTCAAGTCCGGGCTAGAAAAATAAGGACAACTTGATATAATGGGTGGTCGGTATCTATGTTCTCATTAATGATTTCTTCTTTCAAGGTTCGTTGGTCCCTCTGTACCGGAAAAAAATAAAAAAAAACCCTATCACGGCACTGTCAATATTTCACACCGATAGTTTTGTCCTAAATCCTCACCCTCACCCTCACCCTCACCCTCACATACTTTTAATTTAAAAATTCCAAGTCCGGGCTAGGAAAATAAGAACAACTTGCAGGGAAGTTTCTCGAGAAAAAGAAATGCGCCAAGGGAGACTGATTGGATTAGCATCTTGATATTTTTACAAACAACCAGTTAGCAACTCGGGGAGGTGTCTATATTTTTTATGACTTAATTTTGCGTGTGCATACGTATATGTGTGTGTATATATGTATATATATTTAACTACCACTTGATAGCTCGGCTTTTTGACCAGAGGGAGCCCTAAATGCCTGTTAAGACCCGTAATCCCACCAATCTCTGGCGATAGAAATCGAAGGGATGGAGGATGCGATGGATCTCCTAGCCATGCGGAGAAAACGTCAGCCAAAGTAGGCTCAAGGCAACTTCAGTCTGCAGTTTTCATGCTTTCTTACGCTACGTGAATTGTGGACCGCTGCTTCACCCAAAACAAGGAAGATATTTTTTGAAAAAAAATCCTACTTCACCAAAATATTAGGAAATAATGTAACAACTATTATTTGCTATGTATTACATATATTTTAGAAAAAAAAAACTTAGGCATATTTTTAATGTTGAGCTAGTTTTACGTAGTATCTCTCGAGTGCTAGAAAAATTCAAAGTGGCCCTTTAATTTAGTGAAGTAGTTCAATATACTTCCGCCGTCTGTATTTATTTATCTGGATTCATAGAATTCTATCATATTATGAACATATTAAACTTATAGGATTGAAATACCTTTGTGATCAGTGGTTATGATAGAAAGGATGGATGAGGAGGGATGGAGAGGATGGTTGACGACATTGGCGAGGTTTAGAGAGAATGAGGAGCAGATGTTGGAAGAGGAAGAGTTAGTAGGAGAAGATGAGGCTCGGAACAGAATTAGATAGGGAGAAAAATGAGGACGACGGTGGGGTTTGGAGCGGAGGAGGAGGTGATGGAAGATGAGGAGGTGGTGGGAGTGGGTAAGGCTCAATGTTTCTCTTTTTTTATCGGAATGGTATAACAAGTCTGCAGCTAGGCTAGGTAATTGCGTAGGAGTGCCATCAGCTTGTCACCGAAATTAAGAGAAGAAGATGTTGGCGTTTGAATGCTTTGAATCTTCAAAGACTTTTGGCTTCTACAATGCTACCAATAATTCTGATAATCTAAAGGATAACAAATTAATAAGAAATGGAAATACTAATGTTGCTGGAAATTGGACCCGGGGGTGACCACTGGCTGAGAAGGAGGAGCTCCAGCAGGTGGTGCATCGGCGGGCTGCGTCCTCCAGAGGATCTGCAAGAAGTCGGTGGCCGGGGTTTTCGGCGCCGGCCCTCCGATGCTTAAGTCAGCGGGGGTTTTTGTGGAGAAGAAGATAATTTGTATGTAGAAGTCAGAGTCAGAAGTTGGCCCATTCCTCGAGAGGAAGGAGTTTCCCTTTTTATAGGAGGGGTGCCAGGGTTACCTGCGATGTGACTAGGCAAATTAATGAGTCACTGTCATAATTGGGCATGATCGTGTAAATTAATGAGTTGCCGTGGATAACTGGACGAAATTGAGTGAGTCAACGAGTTGTCGTGGTTGGCCTGAGATTTTGGGCTAGCTGGAGATCTATAGAGATCGTGCGCATTTAATTGTTGGCAGTCGCTCAGGCAGAGATCACGGGATTGGATCCCTGATGAGAAGGAGAGGGGCTAGATTCCCGGTGGAGGGGAGAGGTCTGCTTCATCCTTTGACTAGGTCTTCTTTGGACTTAAGGTCGATCGGGCTCAACTTAGCCGCGATCAAGACTGCAAGGCTGTGAGCTATGAGGTCGGGCGCACTGGGGTCGGACGCCTTTGAGGTCGGGCGCCTTGAGGGTTGCTGCCGTGGCGCCCGTCATCACGTGCCGGCGATGCATCCACGTGTTTCAGGGCAATCTATTTTTTTCCCAACACTACCCCCGACTTCCGAGTTCGAGCTGTTTACGAGCTCGGACGAAGGAAGTAATTATCTTTATCACACTGGTGGGGCCAGGTAGCTTTAAATTGCTCCGCTGTTCCGCACGCTTCGAGGCATCTTTAATGAGGGCACGAGGACGTCTTTTAATTTTCGAGGCAGTTTTGAGCCGTGGGTTCATGATGAGGCTCCAGGATCCTACGGGATGCCACCTCGATTCTGCTTTTAAAGCATCGATCCAGGTTGATATGCCGCTTCGGTTTTCGGGGCCGACACGTGATGCGATCTAGACAGAAGGCGAAATCTGGTTCTGCCGATCTGGGCTGTCGGGAAGGTCTATATAAACCCCGGCCTGGCCCTAAAAGTTCTCATTTGGCCGCCACTATTGTTGCTTTCTTTTTCTTCTACTTTCTTCTCCCTTGTCTTTCGATCTTTGTTTAGTTTTTCCTGGCGGCGCTCCGAGGCGTTTCCCGGCAGTCGTCTCAGTCCTTCACTTTTGGTTGTCGGCGCTTTCGGTAAAACCCACAGTAGCTCCTTCTCTCTCGTTTGCTCGGAGGGTTTTTGCCTTTCTTTCCTTCCTCCTTTTTTGTCTTCCTCCTTCTTTGTCTTCCTCTATTCACAGCAATGTCAGGTGATGTCTCGTTCTCCGGTAGAGACCTATCTCACAGGAGGGAGGTCATGTCGGAGATGGGTCATGGCCTCGATGGAGTCGGGTCCAACTTGGCCGAGGAAGAGTTGGAGTTGATCCGCGCCCGATTTTTCCCTCAGTGCAGGTTTCGCCTTGAGCCCGCAGGGCCAGAAGACCGGGTGACGAGACCTCCTCCAGGTCGGATCAGGGTGTACGTAGAGACACTCTGGACCGGCCTGCAATTCCCCCTGCATGGGTTTGTGAACGAGCTCCAGGCGGCGTATCAGCTCGTCCCAGTGCAACTCGCTCCAAACTCGTGGAAAATCATTATCGGTTTCTTATCCCTTTACCTTGCGCACGGGATACTGACCTCGGTGAACGTCTTTCAGCGGTGCTTCATGTTGAAGTCTAACCCGGCAGACGGGGAATGGCTCTACCCGCCCTTCGGGACAGTAGGCCGTTCTTCCGAGGTGCTCCTTCCTCTATTCGTGGATGGAAGGAGAAATTTTTCTTTCTCTCATCCGAGCACACGTAGAGATTTGACCCGAGGTGGGGGCAGCCCCGGCTCAAGGCCATCAACAAGCCCCCCAAACTCTCGTCGCTCTCCACAGCCTCGAGGGAGATATCCTTCTGAACGACCTCCTGAGCGAGGAGGCTCTAGTGAGCGTCGGCCTGGACTCGGCGCGTCCCTAGGGTAAGGGCGGTTGTACTGCTTCTCCTCTGTTTTGTCATTCTTTGCTTTACTTGTTCCTTTTTTATCATCATTTCATCATTTGTGGTGCCGATCTGACACTTGAACTTTTTCTTCTTTTCAGACATTGCACAGATGGTGGCTAGGAATGCAGCTCTCCTCGCCCGATACAAAAAGAGGGTGGCCGAGGCCGGCGGAGCCCCGCCCGAGCCCAGAAAGAAGGCTAGGCCGGCCTCGACTCCTGCTTGGGCCGAGGCAAGGGATCCTGAGGCCGGGACTTCCGACTTCATCCGGAAGGAAGTTCCACCCACCGAGCGCGTGAGCTCCAGCTCTTCCAGGGGCGCGAGGGATCCGGTGGCCCCCACTTGCACATTCCCAATTTTCCAACGGCCAAGTCGCCAGGTCATTCGTTTGCGGCCTCGGGGTCCCGAGCCGGGCAGCGGCCTCAAGGTCCCGAGCTCTTCTCTGCCGAGCTCGGCAAGGTCTGACCCCCCGAGTTCTTCAAGGGCCAATGTTCCGAGCTCGCGAGGGCTGGGAGCCGCCCTGAGAGGAGGCCCTTTTGCCCAGAGAGGGTAGTCTACGAGGACGACTCGGCCCTCCATTACAGCCAAACTGCGCGCCAGGTATTCCGTTGCGCAATGCTTTCGGTCAACCGGGCCGAGTTCGAGGTTGCTGACTTTGGCAGCCTTGTCGATCAAACCTACTGCTCCGCCATCTGGGTAAGTTAACTTCTTGCCTTAACTTTCATATTCTTTTGAACTCTTGACCTCTGCTTACCCCTATTTTTCCTTCTTTACAACATCTTCACGAGGTCGACATGTTAGTCGCTGTGGCGGCCGACTGTCGGGACAAGGCTCGGAGGAGCCAGAGGGGGTAGGAGGAGGCCGAGAGGACACTCGGCGACGCCAAGGCTGCGCGGAGGGAGGCCACCGCAAGAATGGAGGCTGCCGAGGTCGAGCAGCTCGAGGAAGAGAAGGCCTCGCATGCTTTGGCCAGGTCGGAGCTCCGCACCGCCGAGGCGCATCTGGTCGAAGCCCGCTCCGCGATCACTGGCCATCAGTACGAGGCAGGGGTTGCCTAGCTGAAAATCGAGTGGCTTGAGGATAAAAATCGAGCGGCTTGATATCTCATACGGTATCTCATAAATCTTCATTAGTGTTTTCAATGCTTTTCATTCTATTTCTTTTTTATTTGATCCAAATCAATTATCTTTTCGTCTTTGGGCTAAATTTCGGTCATATTTTTGGCCCGTGACGGGGTAATCAGTAATATCATATTTTTAGCCTGTGATGGGGCAATCAGTAGTTTCAAATTTCTAGCCCGTTATGGGGTAATTAATAGTATTGCATTTCCAGTCTGTGATAGGGCAACCAGTAGTTTCATTTCTGGCTTATGACGGGGTAATCAATAGTATCATATTTTCAGCCTATGACAGGACAACCACTAGTTTTATATTTTCGGCTTATGATGGGGCAATCAATAGTATCACATTTCCGACCTGTGATGGGGCAACCAGTAACAAAATAAGCCCAAAGTTCCTATTCATTTAATCAAGTTCATATCCACACATAAATTCCTTTTTATTTTTATTTTTGGCTTTAGACTAACCACGGTCACGTTTTCAGCCTGTGATGGGGCAACCAATAATAACATAGTTAGTCTAGAGCACCACATCCATTAGTCCGATCATGTAAGTGTAATTTATGCTCATATATGCACCTATCATACTATCAATCACAAGCAAACATGATCAAAATATGAATTAATATCAAAACCATCATAAAACTATTCTTACTTTTTACTTATCTGGATAATAGCATTTCATACATAAACAAGTGCAAAAATATCTATATCGTGCAGGTCAGTGTACAAAGATTCTTACCTCTTTGCTGACAACCCAGGCAGACCACCATAATCTACGAACCGAGCTGCACAGTATACTGCTCAATATCCTCTTGTCCAAAAGATTGTTCTTCTATAGAACTAAGTCAACATCAAAAATTATCCGAAGTATCCGTCAAACTAGAATTCTCTATAGGTTCACTACAAGGTCTACTATCACGTAGCAACCTGGGACTATCCAACAACCCCCTCAACCAATTTTTTTTTTCAAATCAAGCTAAAGACAGAAAGTACCAACAATAAGAGAGAGACACTAGAGTATAAGATCTCGTTAGGCTTCTTCTTGCCCGATTGACAATAGCCATACAAAATTAGGGATGAGCATGACAATAGATTAATATAGGAAGATATACGAGGCTAGCTAGATGACAACACCTATTTGTTTAAATCAGTCAATACAACGTAACTCAATCCATCTAATCAGAAAACATATATCCAAATCAAGGAAATAGATCAACGGTTATCAATTATGGGTTCAATGGTGGCTAACAATAGCTAGATGCAAGACGGACATGGTCGACTAGGTAGTAGCGTCCGATGATCCGGATCGGTCCGCTCTAGCCAATCCAACTAGTCAAATCATGAAACGAGAATCAGACCACAATACTAGTAATATAATAGAGATTCATGATGATAGAATCCAATGGCACTCAATGATGGTCTGGGTAAAGCTAGCACGACGGGTGGTCGTAGCGACATTGGTCTAAGACCCTCTACCGGAGTCGATCTATGTCTACAATAAAAATATCTGGGACCCTCCTACTCGGTCCATAGAGCCATGCAAAGAGAGAAAAATAAGAGAGAGAGAGAGAAACAATCTAGGTAGAGAGAGAAATAAGAGAGAGAAAATCAAAAGAAAGGAGATAGAAGAGAGAGGGCTCTCTTCTCCATAATAGGGGAAAGTTGTCCTCTCCCTTCCTCTTCTTGGATCATAGGGGGGCTGACCAAGGTGGGCTAACCCCTAGAGATGATGGCCTTGGGCGGCCCTTCGGCCATGGCAACACCGGCAACGGTGGTCGGCCGACGCAAAGAAGGGTAGAAAATCAATTGCACCACTCACCTTCAAACTCTTAAAATTGACTCTTTATCGTGGCTATCTCCCCAACCACAGTCACACGAATACAGGGGTCCCCAAGGGTGGCATAAATTGGCCTTTTTTCGATGACCGGTGACAATGAACACGGAAGGAGAAGACTGAAACAGGGCAAACATGGGATCTCTTTCTCGGTCCATTTTTGGCTGATTTCTCGGCTAGCGGCCGTGATTCCAGCTCGAAGGAAGAAGTGCAAGGAAAGAGGAAGAAGGCTAGGATGATACGTCGGCCTTGGCGGCGTCCGGTGGTCCCGATTTTTGGTGAACACAATAATGGGCAACTGCGAGCTCAATGGAAAGTAGAAGAAGAATGAGGGAGAAAGAACAGAGATCGCTCGGAGAGGAGGCTTTGGAAGAAGAGAGAGGACTTGCGGAGCCTCTAAATAGAGGCGGTCGCGTTCGGAATCCGACACGGAGTCGGATTCCATCCGGCGATATCGAGAGGAAGAAAACTCCCATCAGAAGTCCTCTCCCTCCAAAGGTTTTTTTTTGTGTGTGTTTTAGCACAAATTCAATTGGGCCGGTCAAATGGACCAGGCCTAATTTGCTTAAAAGGCTGGGTCGTATAGGGACACTGCAGCATGGGTTCTTAGAGGCTGACCATGAGCGAATTGTGGCATTTGTGATTAAATTTGAATGGATTTGAACTCTTAGCCCGACGAGGTTGTTAGATTTTATCTTTATCGACTCAACATGTCCGTCAGTGGGAGAGAGGTGAGTCGAGCGGAGTTGCAAGGTCTGACTCCATCTAGTAGATAACCATTCCATCCGAAGTTTTTGGTGGTTGAAGCATCGATAGAAGCAGCAAACCTGAAAGGTGTGAATTCAAATTCCCTCTCTAGTATTCAAGATAATGGGCGCATGAGGGATGACAGTCCGACATGGCTTAAGCCTCGATTCTCGGAATCCGAGCTGCGAATTGTGCCAGAATATGGAGCTGGGCCAGGATATGAAGTTGGGCCAAGTTGTTTCTCCTTGCCAACTGGGCTTGCCACATTCTACAAAGCCCATTGAACGGCGTCGCTCTTCGCCAGGTGGGCAGGTAAGTGGCTTCGGTCGGGCCCGTTTCAAATGGCCGGTCTCTTCACTCGCAGTCTCTTAAGAACCGCACTTAGAACCTCAACCTCTCTGACCAAGATCCCCTCCTCTCTCCGTCTTCATCGAGCCATCCGCCGGCTGCCCCACTGTCTCCTGAGGATCTCTCATTGTCCCTCGTTCATGGTTCCGTCCCGCAATCTCAGCAAATCTCAGCCTCCGTGGTGGGAGAGCTAAATCCCGTCCCCGTGAGTGTTCGAAGTGTTCAACGGATCAAGGCCCTTCCGGGGGTAAAGGGTGCCACGTCCAAACTCTTGCTGGGACGAAAGAAGAAGGTGCAAACCCCCTCTACCAACCATCTGCATTCTGACTTGGGCAAGGAGCCGGATGTTACACCGAATGAAAAAAAATTTGCCGCTGCACTCTATAGACTCGACAAAGATCATTGATTGGGCAAGCAAATCTGGCGTAGAGATTGTGGACTCAGAGGCAGAAAAGATTATCAAGATTCTCCTGGGGTTAGAAGAGACCAAGGCAGCTTTATACTCAGTTTGAATGCTTTTGTTTCCCATTGTGGTTTTGCTGGTTACTAGCTACTTTAGAATGTTTCCTTCCTTGCCTCATCTTAGATGTGAGTATGGCTTCTTCATCACAATGTTCGAGTGTGTCTTCTGTTGCTACTATGGCTTTTGTGTCTCTTCTTTTGATGCTCGAGTGCATCTTCTATTATGGTATTTCTTGTGGCTGGTGTGCTACAGTGCATTGAAAAGCATGGTTGTATGCTTTTGCTCAGAGGACAGTGCGTGGGGAATTCCATCCAAAGTGAGCTTCCAAGGCAACTTTAATATATAGGATTCAAGCAAACAAACGAACTTGCCAAATGAGTTAACAAAATAATGTTCTCAAGCTCCCTAAAACTACGTATCATTTACAAGATGGCAAAAACCCTTGCATGCGAACTCCTTATCTCTACCGGGCTTGGACTTTATCCGAACACTCGAGCCCATCTACTCTCCCATCTAAACACGATTCCAAGATTTCCCTTTCCCTCGGCCGAGCCACCAAAGAGCTCGTTTAGTTCGCGGGAAGCATTTTCTCTCCTAGGAATATATTCCTGAGAAACAAATTTCTAGAAAGAGAATGCTTAGAAAAGTACTTTTGGCAAGTTTGGTTGATCATGGAAAAGTGACAAATTTCCAAAGTGCTTATGTTTAGTTGGCCATCCACTTTCCTGAAAAAATTATGTATAATTCCTATTATGCCCTTAATAAAAATTAGGTCTTTAATGCCTCTTTAATGCTTCTTTAATGCTGAAGGGTCTTTTTGGAAAAAAATAAAAATAAAGTGATTTCCGCCTCATGGAAAATTAACTTTTCCATGTTTCTCATGGGAAAGACTTTCCCATGAATTGTAAGAATCATATTCCTATAGGAATACAACTTTTCCATCTCTCTCTTTTGAAAACTCTAACCAGCCCAAAGTAGTTAATTAAAGAGGAAAAAAAAGGCCCATTCTCCCTCGTCCTTGCTCCTCCATCCTAATCCCAATAACGTGGTGATGGAACACAACTAGAGTATTTAATTAAGCTTACTACCTATAATAATGTTGGCATATAATTATATATATCTTGGAAAATGGGGGCAGATTTACGGTCGAGGGGGCGTGTCGACGGTGTCTCATGTTGGGTTCCATCTTCCATGTCATGGCCACATCCAAAGCCTATCACAGGATCTTCAATTTCTATCTAAAATTTACGGATTCCTTTGCTCCTTTTTTTAACCTCTAAGGATCGGAACTATCTCTCTTTCTTGTAGATTTGAGACCAAGTGTAAGAAAATATAAAGTATATAAATAAATCTATCTCATTCTATCAACTTAAGCTTTTGGAACAAGTGGTAATTTTCATCATGGTATCATGGTACATGGTATCAGAGTAGAGGTCCTAAGTTCGAACCTTGATCAAAAGTGAAATTAAAAAATTTAATGTGACAATTCATTGGATAAATCACATTCTCAACATCAATTGGACATTCAGGTGCGTGTATGTATCCAACTGCACACAACCTTAAAAACCTCTTCGGGAGAGAGTTGAAGTATGTACATTCCACCTTTCTTGGGCCTTGGATTGTTGGAGAGAATTGCAATGCCACCTAAAAAGTTCAAAAGTGGAATGTCCCTACGCAATGCCGGAAAATTTCAAGAGCTTTTATGTCCTTCATCAAAATGGCACATTAGTTGGATCTTCCTCTCAAACACTACAAAAGAAGGAATAACTCCCGGCGCTTTTTTTTGTCTCTACCGACGCTTATAAGCGTCGGCGAATTCCCAACCCACGCGACCCAAAGCGTGGGTCAGACGTCGGGCAGGTGGGCGTGGGTCCGGTTTTTGCCGACGCTAAGAGAAAGCGTCGGCAAAAACATGGATTTGCCGACGCTAATGAAAATGTCGGCAAAAACGGCTTTACCGACGCTTTAAAGCGTCGGGAAAAACAGATTTCCCGACGCTTTAAAGCGTCGATATAGAGCAACCAGTTTTGCATTTTCGCCGACGCTTTAAAGCGTCGGCAAATGTATTTTGGCCGACGCTTTAAAGCGTCGGGATTGCTCTTTTTTTTAAAAAAAATAAAAATACGAATGTAAATTATAAAGGTCAAAATACATATATACATGAGTTGTCTTGTAGCTTATTGTTTTACAAAAAATCAAAGAAGTTAAAACTTTATGCCGAATCACTGATGCTTCCTTTCCTATAATTTGAAAGACAAGCTTATATGATGAGATTAATGTAACAAATTGCTGTCATGCAGAAATTAAAATGCAATTATTTTCATAGCAAGTGGATATCTATTTGGCAGCTAGGCCATTTCAATAACTTCCTTCCGAAGTAGCATAATAATAATTCTAAGTTTCTGAGTAAGCTTTTCATGCCTTGCCCCCTGAAAAATAGCAAAATATGTAATAATCATAACTTTGAAAGATGCCCCTTCGAACTTATGATTTGAGATGTATATAGGACTCTTTAGGAATAATGAAGGCCAATATCTGGTTAAAGTTTTTCTTTCTGATGTAAATATCTAGTTAACATAGGGAAAGAAAAAGAATATATTGTACAATTACTGTCTCATCATATATAATAAGGTATTTTTGATTACCTTGCTTACACATCAAACATATTAAACTATCTATATGTAATTTGTGAAGTCGGAACCGGAGGCACCTGCAATCACGGAAGCGCCAAGAGTCCAGCTCCAGCTCCATTGTCTGCTACATATGGGATATTGCCAACCTCCTGCAAGACCAGAATGAGACCCAAGGCCAGAGTCATATTTCCAAGGAGTAAATGCAGATGGTCTTGTACTTTGGTTTTTATGAAGTTGGAGATACAGATATGCATGCACACACTTGTGTAGAGATTCATGCATCATGATACATCATCCATAACTTCATTTTCTTTCTTTTTTTCTTTTTTTCTTTGGATGGAAATAGCTTCATTCTGTAAATACCAGTCTTGTTACAGTTCTCCATGCACTTAGAACATGGCAGCTAACTAAACACCAATCTTGTTGATTCAGACTGCAACCAGTAGTTTGAATAAGAGGCCTAGCTATGGCATATAGCCCTTTTAATGGAGAACATGTCAATGGGCACTTAATGAGGTTGGAATGAAACAGAGATGGCAGGACAGTAGGGAGTAGACACTGACCTGTCCAGGTATGAAGTCATTGAGGATGATAGGAAGTCCCCTGATCAATGCCTCAGCAATTGTACCAGGCCCTGCCTACAAACACGAGAGCACATTGAAGCCATCTGAAAAAAAACTCCTTAGCAGACTGATCTGGACATCTAGGAAACCATGGTACCTTTGTTATGATACAATCACAAGCACCCATCCATTTCTCCATCTGGGTCTCAAATCCTCTAATCTGACAACAAAGGCAATATTGAACAGCTCTCAACAAACAAAAGCTTAAAATGTACCAACAATGCAGGCTTGTTAATTATTATCTCAGACCAGCTACACCACCTTCACAGGGACCCTCCACTTAATTGACTGCAATGTGGAACTCAGTATCTGGTTGCGGCCGCATACGGCAACAATCTGCCCTATAGGTTTGCCGAGCTCTTCATCAAACAGGGCTTCTCCTAAAGCCATTGCAGTCTTCTTGACTGGATATTAAACTATCCCGGAAGCACCTGCAATCACCAAGAAAGGAAAGGGATCTGAAAAAACCCCCAAAAATCAACACAAAATACTAGAAGCGCCAAGAGCAAAAAATGCAAGAAACGAGAGAAGAAGAAGGGAACCGGAGGGCGAGGTCGACGGTGGCGGGGAAGCGAGATGGCGAGGCGATGGATTAATGTCGGCGCGGGACGCCGATCGGAGCTCGGAAAGCGAGATGGGGAGGCGATGGATTGATGTCGGCGCGGGGACGATGATCGGAGCTCAGGAAGCGAGATGGGGAGGCGATCGGAGCTCGGGGACGCCGATCGGAGCTCGGGAAGCGAGATGGAGAGGCGATCGGAGCTCGGGGACGCCGATCGGAGCTCGGGAAGCGAGATGGAGAGGAGAGGAGATGGGGACCCTTTTGAATGAGAGGAGAGGAGACGAGATGAGACTTTTTAAGGCAGAGAGGGTTGGAAAGGATTTGGCCTACGACGACGCTTATAAGCGTCGTCGTAGGTCCAGCTTACCGCGACGCTTAAAAGCGTCGTCGATTCTAAAGATGTACCGACGCTTCTAAAAAGTGTCGGTAAAATTTCGCGCTGATCAAAACTATCCCGACGCTTTTCCCTAGCGTCGGGAAAAAAGCGTCGGGAAATGTACCTTTTCCTGTAGTGAAAGGTCAAAGCTATACTTGGAGAAACCAAAGAGAATGTCCAATAATGGCAAAGTTAGACTATTAATCACCATTGAGATGGATGACTTGTGTCCTAATTCACTTCAAGAGGCACTACCTAACCCCTGTTATGATCATGTGCCAATTAAGCTATCCTTAAATGACTTGCAAAAACTAAAAGGGCTATTTAGATTTGATAGAAGATGGCTTAGTTATGATGGCATTCATGAGGTGGTTGCTTAGGCATGGTCCATGTCAAGCTTCTCGGATGATGCAGCTGTGAATCTTGTATTCAAATTGACATTTACAAGGAATGCACTTAAAGGTTGGTCAGCTCAGGCGAGATCTTTGGCTAAAACTGAGAAGATCAAGCTTATGAATATTATTCAGGATCTAGATTGACAGGAGGAACTCAACCCCATTACCCATGATGAGAGGGAGCTTCAGGAGTCATGCAAAGGGCAATTGTTTTATCTTTATAAAGCTGAGGAAATCTATTGAAAATAGAAGGCAAAAGTCAAGTGGCCGTCCGAGAGTGATAGCAATGTTGTGTTCTTCCACAAATCAGCTTTGTTAGAAGATAATTAAATTGGATATCCTGTGTTGAATGGCATGGATCAGAGTACTCGAACAAGAAGGATAGGAACAAGATTTTCGCAAAATTCTTCATAGAGAATTTTGATGACCTAGGGACTCTATTGATTGATCTTGATTGGGATCAGATTTATTCTTCTTCACCAGCATTGGATGTTTTGGGGGCTTTTTTCTCCCTCGAGGAAGTGAACGATGTTTTGTTTAGTTTTAAAGGAGATAAATGTACAGGGTTTGATGACTTCTCTATGTGCTTCTTCCAAAGTTTTTGGGACTTGATAAAATTTGATATCTTTTTTCTCTTTCAGTAGTTATACAGTAGAAACCTGGACCTTGCAAGACTTAATTATGTCATCCTCACCCTTGTTCCAAAAAAAGAAGCAACAAAAGCACCTTCTGATTTTCAGCCCATCAATATTGTGCATAGCTGCATCAAGATCATATCGAAGGTTCTAGCCAACCGTCTCCAATGATCTCATTGTTCCAGCTCAAACAGCCTATATTAAAGGAAGGTATGCTATGGACAACATTCTATATGCCAATGAGATTTTGCACCAATCAAGGAGATCGGGTATTAAGGGGGCAATTTGCAAACTTGACTTCATGAAGGCTTTTGATAGAGTTAACCTCTCTTATCTCTTTGGACTTCTTGTTAAGAGATGTTTTCCTACAACATGGATTAATGGGATCTCCAATCTATTATTTTCATCCAAAATTGTGGTCAGCATGAACAGAGAACTTGATGACTAGATTTTCTACAGGTGGGGGCTCAAACAAGGTGACCCACTCTCTCCTTTCCTGTTCATACTTGAAGTGGATCCGCTTTAATTGTAGAATGCTTAATACTACGACTTTAGAAAAAAATTATGAGGGATTGGGGAACCCATGGATTTGTGGAGGCACTAAGATACTAAAGTATGCATATGATACATTGGTGTTCCTTAAGGTAGAGAAAGATCGTTGTGCAGTATTGAAGACCATCCTCTTTTGTTTTGAGCTAATCTAGGGTTGTCCATCAATGTCCAAAAAAGCTCAATCTCTTACATCGACTATAGACATAAAGATGAGCCAGAGTGTTGGAGGTGGCTCAATTGTCTCTAGATTCCAACCCCTCCCAAATACTTGGGTCTGCCACTCAGTGGTGCAAAACCTTCTAAGTCAGATTGGCTCATTTTATTGCAATGAATTGAGAGTAGATTAGCTTCATGAAAAATCAAGTATTTATCATTTGGAGGTAGGCTTACCTTGATCAATTCAATTCTTACTTCACTACATCTGTACCTTATGTGTCTATTCAAGCTACCAGCTTGGGTGATCAAGAGGATTGACAAGTATAGGCAAGCTTTTCTTTGGATCAGCACTTTTGTCACTCATAGCTTCTCTTGTAAGGTCAACTGGAAGACTATTTGCTTTCAAAAGGAAGAAGGAGGGCTAGGAATCAAGAATATTCAACAGTTTAACAATGAACTTTTGGCAAGAAGGGGTAGGAGGTTTATTGTGAAAGACTCGGGCATTTAGAGGAAAACTTTCAATGCGTTGGAAACCGCCAAAGAGATGCTCTAACTTTTGGAAAGATGTCATTAAGGCTCTTCCGGCCTTATAGAATCGAATTCACTTCAGGATCGGCAATGGCCAAAACACCTCTTATTGGAAAGACAGTTGGCTTTGTGATGCACCACTCAAAATTATCTTTCTTGCCCTTTATGCTCACAGCACAAAGAAAAATGACACTGTATCTGATTTTTTTAATTGTAGAACTATGTCGTGAAAATTTAGACCATCGAGCAATCAATCGGCGAAGATCTTCCAACAGCAAAATCAATTGCTCTCTTTGCTTGCCATGGTAACTTTGAATAGAAATGAGGATAAGATTGTTTGGAAACTAAACAGTAAAGGAACGTTCACCTCTGCATCCTACTATCAGTTCATTAATTCTAGAGGAGTGAAGTGTAACTTTGCCTCCTCACTTTGGATCCTTTCAATCCCACTTAAAGTAAAATGCTTCTTATGGCTTTGTTAGAAAGAGCAGCACAATACTAGAGATAGCATCGGAAGGAAGCTTGGAAAAAATATGGGAGAATGTGCATTGTGTTGCCACTCTATCGAATCTATGGACCATTTATTCTCAGAGTACAACTTCTTTGCTACCATCTGGAGAGGGTTTTGTCTTTTAGCAGGTGTACTGCAATCGCATAGAACTTTTGAATGACTATGTTTAGATTAGAGGAAGAGAAAATTTTCCAAAGCTGCGCAGTCGATCAGTGGTTCTGATGCTCATTGGTGCTATTTTATGGTCGTGTTGGAAAAAAAGAAATATCAAAATTTTTATGATTAAGCAATCTTCTATATGGTCAGTTGTTGCAGAGAGTTTACAACGGCTCTCTTTTTGGTCGAACCTTTGTAACGCAAAGTTGCTTAATGAGCATACAAAAATATGATACAAAATAAAAAAAATACCTATTTTGATAAATGGAGCTTGACATTGCTGGTACTTGAGTAAATAGATTACTCATTGTGGGACAGCAAGTTGGTTCTTTATTGATCTGAAGTTGCATCATTTGTTTCTTTGGGTTTTTTTTTTTTCAATCTTTGCAGCTGCTTTGTTTTTATTATATTGTCTTGCTCTATTTTTTTGCTGTAATTACTTTTTTCCATCAATAAAAGTTGGGCGGCTGCTTTACCGGCCTCCTTCATCATCAAAAAATAAGTGGATCCTTTTTAGCTCCTCTAATGAAAGAAGATTTTTTTTTAATAATCTGTATTTATCTAATGGAGGAACAAGTTGCAATAAGAACTCATGGTTTAAACTATTTATCAAGTACTTATTACATCTTTTATTCTTAGCACAGGATGCCGCTGTAGCAATTCTTCACAAATACCCCGGTAATGTTTCAATAAGTATGAGGCAATATTGCCATTGGCCCGCTTCCATCAAGTGAGCTGTCTGTCTCCTCATGATCATTTTGCTCCCATGAATGCTGCTTGAATTTCCTTAGCTTTTCGAGTTCCTCCGCCACTTCTTTCATGGTGGGCCTATCTTCCCCTCTCCTATCTAAACATCGCCCCGCAAGTTCAGCAATCTGTTCGAGCAACTCTATCCCTCCTCCATCCTTGACTTGATCGTCCAAAATTTGCAGAAGCCTATCCTCGTTCATTGCTCTGTAGAAACTTGCTACAAGGCTGCGCTTCTCCTCGGATCCCTCAGAGTAAATTGCTCTCTTCCCTGTCAGAAGTTCCAGAAGAACCACTCCAAAACTGTAAACATCACTCTTGTTAGTTAATCGGCCATCTGCTTGGAATTCTGGATCCAAATAACCCAAGGTTCCTTGAATTACGGAAACGTACTGAGTTGGTCCGTTGGGAACAAGCTTTGAAGCCCCAAAATCAGACACTTTTGCAGTAAAGTTCTCGTCGAGGAGTATATTAGCAGACTTTACATCACAATGCAGGATAGGTGGAGAGGCCCAGGAGTGCAGATAGGCAAGTGCCTCCGCAGACTCTACAGCAATCGTGAGACGCATGTCCAAGTTAAGCGAGGAATTCTGATTTCTCCCATGGAGGTGATCGGAGAGGGTACCGTTGGAGACAAATTCATAAACCAACATGGGAACTTTAACTTCCAAGCAGCAGCCTAAGAGCTTAACCACATTTTTGTGGTTTATTTGGGAAAGGATAAACATCTCCTTCGCAAATTCTTCATTTTGGTCCCGTCCCATTTTCTTAGGCTTCTTGATGGCTACTTCTGTTTCATCCTCCAAGATTCCTTTATAAACGGTGCCGTAGCCGCCTTCTCCTAACGCTCGGTCCGCGTTAAAGTTGTTCGTTACTTTTTTTAGTTCTTCAACTGTGTAAATCTTAAATGCAACACCCTTTGAGCTGAGTTGTTGCTGCAGTAGATACCCTCCATTTTGCTCGAAAAACTTTTGCCTGGTCCTAACGAGCCTTCTCTTTGCCAGTATATAGTAAATGAGAACTATGAAGAAAGTGCTAACACTGATGCCTGCAAATAGCAAAGAGAGCAAATAGTGAATCGAAAAATGCAAACGAGGAAATTCTTGGCACGGCACAGATTGATTTTTAAGAATACTTGGAGTACTTCTAAACTTTTGCAGAGAAAGTATATAGGTCAGTGCAATGTTTTGGTTCGAATGGGTTGGACTCTGTTGTTTGGAGTTTGACTTGCTTCTCTTAAAGTGCCCCATGAATCTTTTGTCTATTGGACCATCCCATCCCATCCCTTCCCACATATAAGCTCCCCTTCATGTATAAATTAATTAGTAATTGCAAGCAGCTATATGTATGTGCCTTATTCAGAATTTTCATGGCCCAATTTTCTGAGCACCAAAACCCATATTATTTTTTCCCCAGAAGTTAATGGCAGGTATGAGATCTGGTCGATTCATCGCATGGGTTGCGCGTCCGGTGGGTAGGTCATACATAGAATTGAACTGAACTGAACTGATAGAAGACTTACCTCCAGCCAAGATTGCTAGCAAGGGAAACTTGTCTTTGCCTCGGAGCGGCCTGCAGCTTTCCGTCGTTGCATTACCCTGCGTTCCTTGAGGGCAGGCGCAGCTATAATTCCCTGGTCTGTTCACGCAAATCCCATGGCAAGGATACTGCTCCGGGAGCTTGCACTCGTCGATGTCTGCAGATTCAATTGAAGCAATCATGAAACCACAAAAATGATAGGGATATATTAGTACAACGAAGGGTGAAGGTAGAGTAACCTTGGCATCCATCGTGAAGATAGGGATTGCCATCATATCCCGGCAAGCAGCTGCAGAGATATCCGGGGCCATTGCTTGCGTCGCTGCAGATGCTGTTGTTGCTGCGGCATGCATAGGTTGTTGGATCCACTCTTGCATCCTGGCAAGACTGGTTCCGTATGGCCCAATCTAGCACCACCGGGGTATGGTTGCGGTGCTTGACGGCGAAATCGTAGGAGAGATCAGATCTGCTGAAGTTATACGAGTCCTGGGCCACCAGGAAGGCATAACTGCAGGGACTGATATTCCAAGTATCGCTGTAGCCATAGTTTCGGAAGTAGATATCTATGGAGCCTAGCTGCTTCGGGATGGAGACCTGGCAGCATCCCATGTTGGAGCAGGAGCCATTAGCGATGCTCTCCTCATTCCAGCAGTAGGAGACGCAGGCGCCGCCGTACTGGTAGTCATCCTCCTCGATGTAGGCAGCCAGATGCGCCAGGGTGAAGCAGCCCAAGGCGGTGAACTTGTTGCGGGTGCTCGAGAAAATGTAGGCCGGCCGCGTCGTGAGGTCGACCTTGGGCGTTACTTTGGAGACCATGGCGGTCTCGTTGTAGCACTGGTAGGACATGGGTATCTTTGCACGTACCTCGGCTGGTGCTAATGATATATCCGTGATCTCGATTTCCAAGTCCAGATCCGGGATGAGAGCTCTCGGGCTGCCGCCGTCGCAGGTGATGTCGAAGCCTCCTCTGAAGCAGCCGGGTCCGATGCCGAAGGGGTAGGGGACGGCGGTGTTCCCGCACTTATCATGGCAGCCGGGCAACGCCATGAGCTGCTCCGACGAGGATGCTGCTGCTACCAGCAGCTGCAACAACAGCAGGAGCAGCAGCAACTCTCTCTTACTAGCCATCCCTACTCTCTTCCTTCGTTTGTCTTCGGCGGGGTAAGCAAAACGCAGATGACAGGATGTGTGCCAAACTAGTGCATTCACCCCCCTCATATAAGTATCCAAAATTTTTTCCAAGGATGGTCGACATGAAGCTAAACTAACCCTCGCACGTTCCTTACATATTCTGCGCGCTCAACTCTAACATTTTAAGTTAAATTTATTCAAATTTAATTATAAACATCAATGGTCAACTCTCTATAAATATATAGAGCAGTGTTTCTAGTATCTTCTAATTTATATAGATTATAGGTCAAATTTATTCTGATATCATTTATAATAACTCATAAATTTATCTAAAATAAAATAATTAAATAAAAAATATTTTTTTTAAAATTTTTAATTTTTATAAATATTTTAAAAAAAATTTGATGAATAGGCCACGTGAACTAAAAATATATGCGGCTGCAGATGATATATGATATATGAGTTGGTAACACTTATGTAGGACGGTCGGTGGGTGGAACGTGTTGGGTCAACATCTGGAAAGTATAAATGTTGGTGTGGACGGAAGTGACGACGTCGAACAGAGGTCTGCCCTCACTGACTTCGTGACTAGTCATCCACCAAGACGACTTTGAAAAACTTGATATAATATAGATTAAGGGTTAGCAACTTCGTTGAGACTTTTATTAACCAACAAGTTTATCAGGAAACAGCTGTTGAGGCTTTTCTCAAGTCCGGGCTAGAAAAATAAGGACTACTTGGAGACTTTAGCATCTTGACATGTTGCAAACAACCACTTAGCAACTTATGGGGTTTCTATATATGCTCAACTACCACTTGACGGCTCGATCGGTTCTTTTGACCAGAGGGAAGCCTAATTGCCAGTTAAGAAAGATCTGTAATCTGACCAATCTCCTGCGATGGGATGGAGGATGCGATGGATCTCCTAGCCACACGGAGCGAACGTCCGTGACCCAGCCAAACCAGGCTCAAGCCAACTTCAGTCTGCAGTTTCCACGCTTTCTCACGCGTAAACTGTGGACCACTGCTTGGCTGGGAAGATATTTTTTAAAAGAAAATCCTACTTCACCAAAATATTAGGAAATAATATAACAACTATTATCTGCTATGTATTACATATATTTTAGAAAAAAATACTTAGGCATCCTTTTAACTTGAGCTAGTTTTATTTAATATCTCTCGAGTTCTAAAAAAAATTCAAAGTGGCCTTTTAATTTAGTGAAGTAGTTCAATATACTCCTACCGTCTGTATTCATTTATCTGGGTTCATAAAATTGTATCATGTTATTAACATATTAAACTTATAGGACTGAAATACCCTTGTGATCAGTGATTTATAACAATGGCGAGATTTAGAGAGAATGATGAGGAGGAGATGTTGGAAGAGGAGTTAGAAGGAGAAAATGAGGCTTGGAACTAAGTTAGATAGAGAGAAAAATGAGGACGGCAGTGGGGTTTGGAGAAGAGGAGGAGGAGGTCTTAGAAGATGAGGAGGTGGTGGGAGTGGATAAGGCTCAATATTTTTCTTTTTTGTTTGGGATGGGATAACAAGTCTGCAACTAGGCTAGGTAATTACGCAGGAGTGTTATCAACTTGTCGTCAGAATTGAGAAGAGAAGATGCTACAGTTTAAATGTTTTGAATCTTCAAAGACTTTTCACTACTAGAATACTACCTACACTTCTGACAATATAGAGGATAACAAATTAATAAGAAATGAAAATACTAAAGATCTATGATCACAACCTCAAACTTATATGTGACTCCTCTTGACTACTGAAATGAGTGTGTTATTACTCATTTTGGATACTTGCCTTTACTATTATATACCGCATGGGCTGCTATATTGTCCTACATGATAGATAGTATTATCCCTCCTCTTATATCATAGATAGTGAAAAAAGAGGTACCACTACTCATTTTAGATATTTGTCTTTGCTATTAGGTACCACATGAACCACTATTGTTATACATATTAGGTAGTGCTACCTCTCCTCCACATCATGGGTAGTGGAAAGATAGGCACTACTACTTATTTTGAATATTTGTCCCTGCTCCTGCCACGACATTTGCACATTTAGATCTCTCCCTCGCACAGACCCCTTGAACGACGGAAAAAATGGAGTGACTCTTTTTTTCTTCAATGGCATCTCCCTTGGTGTGGAAAAAAGCAGAATGGCGTTTCCACCAATCGATATAGGATTGGGGAATCTTTTCTTTTCAAAAAAAGCTCAATGATCAGTAACTGTAATGCCGGAAGCTTAGTCTCTATCTGCTCACTAAGTTGTAATGCCACTAGTAGTTACTCCCGGCTGATCAAACGACTTGCCAAACAACAGTTTCTAGCTAACGTATCTCGCCTTTAAGCCATTTTTGCCATGTACCGCAAGTAGCACAACCAATCCTTCCACATCATGGGTAGTAATAACTGCAATCTGGCAATCATCCTTGGACTCCGCTCCACTAAACCCTCATCCTAGGTCGATAGCTCTTACTTTCCTAGGTCTACATGTCAGTTACTTGGTCTGCACCCTTAGTATATCAACCTACACCACTGGTATTTTGGCATGTTTTTCTGATATTTGGTCTCAAGTTGGCATCCTTCTTGGAGTACTCGCTTACTAATTGTGCATCCCGTTTTACTATCTATGTACAACTCTGTCTACTAGCTGTGTATTTCAATCGGCCGAGTACCTCAACCTACTGATTTGTCCCTTAGTATTTGATTGAAGGTTGAAATCCTTCCAAATCCTCTTATGTGGCTGCAAAAATGTTTCTTTTGGAGACATACCAGTACTCGATTTATACTAGATGGCCTTATGAGGCATGTTGTTGACCAGTCTTTGCATCATAGCCATCAGAATGGATGTGGTATAAACAATAACCCTCACATCCCATTAGTCAACAATAAGGAATGTGAAGGGATGTATCTAGCACCACATACATCGTTCTAGTTTTGGATTTGGTAATAATCCAACATGGTCCATTTGAAGGAAAAGCTAACCAGGATCATCATTCATTGGCTTCACTTACTAAGAAGGATGATAGCTTTAACTCTTTGGAAAGGTGAACTTGAGCGACAACTATAAACCATGGAGGGTATTTGTGAAGTTGTGACATAAACTGGAGAAGTAGGTAGAAATCATGGAGGACTTGGTGGATCCATCACCGTGCTTGCTCTCTATCCCATAGATTGAGGGATATCACTGACTAGATTAAGGTGGTTCATTCTCCCAGCCCATGGATTTTGGGAAACATTTTCCATTGTGAGATAAAACATTGCCCCCAACCTGGTTTAGATATACTAGATTGAAGATTGGAGCAATCACTTGCCCCTTGACCGTGACTCTTGTATTAACATTTTCTCTATAACCATGGATCTGCTTGTCCAAAGTCCAATTTGAGTTCTAAAGTCGGCCTATTGTTAACCGAAGAGTCAATAAGTATTCAATCAGCCAAACTTAGTGCAATTGTATTTTTCACCAGGACATCTTCTTGATCGTCTTGATCTATAAATTCTAAAAGTTTCATGACATAGCAATCAACCTTGCCTTCCTCCTTAACCGTATACCCGTCGATGGTTTTTTGATATTCAAACATTCCCATATTGTTTTGCAATTATGGTCGAAAGAGTCTCCTGATATTTGAGTCTTCTATAAATCAACTTTGCCATTGGTTGACTTATGAAGTCCAATTGATCTCCGATTAATTCTGTCGAGTGGACCAAATTTTGCTAGACTCAACTACAATTAGGCAAGTTTTGATTTGGGATAGGTCGTTGGATAGGTCTATAAGGATTCGACTGCTATAGTAGGTTTTAATAGATATTATAGACACCCATTCTCAATAAATGAACTTGAGGAAAATGCATCCACCGAGGCACTCACCCCTGAGGCAGAAGATTGTGAGGGTAGCATTTAGGTTGTGTGGTGAAAGGTTGTCCCCCAGTGTTTGCAATAGGGACCATATTAATCAGTGGATTAACATGCCCCCATCCACTGGAATCTACCCTTTGGTTCCCTAACGTGATGTACCAGGTTCCATCCAAGCCACCATGTTCGGCCTTGGGCCGGCTGACCTAACAATAGGTGCTCAAGAGACTTGATTCATGGCATTTCTGAACATGGCATTATCTTGAACATGCCCTTTTTCTCGAGAGGGTTCACCCAACTGGGTAGAATTTGGCCTTTCCTTTATTATAATACATCAGCTTCTGCAAGTCCGCCCTTTCTATAATCTTCACATTCCTGTATTGTAGATCAAGGCATAGGCATGGTGGTTTACTAACCACATTGGAATGGCTTTCAGGCATTTGTACAACTAAGGATGTACTGAAAGATAAATATGGCGACCAAAGCTGAGTGGCTAAAATTGTACCTAGCTTCTCAACTTGTTTAGCAATTGAGTTGAAGAAATTTTCTGTTGATTGACAAACAGCCCTATGACCATAGTAACCTCACTTATTGATGTATCTAGGTGATCCCTCTGGCCTTCATCCAAATGAAACTTAACATATATAATAGCATCATGAAACTAACCCACCATCCATTGGAATGACTCCACATAAGGGGGCCAACCATCTTGACCAGATCCCTTGGCGTGGTTGTTTCCCATTTTAGTATCACAACCAGCAGCTCGAAGCTGCCACATTAGTGGACTATTTCCAATGGCTCTACTCATAACACCTACTATTCCTCAGTAGCAGCAACATTTTCCATAGGATTCTTAAATTGAGCCCTTCTAGAGGTTGATGTATCGCTTATTTTCTTTGGTGGCATTCGAACTAGTTTGTCCTGCTGGACATACCAAAAACTTGTTTTCCTTTTTTCATCGGGACGGGATAACAAGCCTATAGCTAGACTGTTTGAGGAGAAGGAAGAATTCCTTCAATTCGGTAAACTCGAATCTCTTGAAAAGATTTAGAAAAAGGTAGAAAGATGGCAAAAGTAGGGTTTAGGTCTCCTTTTCTTTGATTAATCCTCCAAAAGTGAGAAACATAGCCTACTTATAATAGTAAGATTCACACTCGTACAATTCAGATCATATGCCTCTCCTAGTTTAAAAAATGATTAGCTTTTCCAAAATATACATGACTAATAAAAATAAACTTGAAAAGTTGAAATTCTAAATAAGGTAGACCTCAACTCCTATATCGATTGTATCTTCAGTCACTCTACCTAATTCTTTCCAAACTAAGAAATATGCCTGATCAAAATATTTTTTAAAAAAGAAAAATTTTGATTTGATTGACTCATTTTGGAGCCCAAATAATGAAACTTGGGCCTAATGGCTAGTTGCACCACATCCATTTGGGGTTGGTACCATGTCGTAAAGTGCAAAAATTATCTTTTTTTTATTAAAAAAAGGATCAATACAAATAAGCATCGTATAGATAAGTTATAACCTCCAAAAGTTTGACATACGATTTAGCTTCCTGATGTAGTGGATTTCACTTTTGGACCCTGTCTAGTTCTAACCATAATAGTTAAAATAGTTCACATCAAGTTTGGTGATTCTCTTGCATCACTTATCACTAGAATTGAGAGGAGAAAATGTTAGGGTTCGAATATCCTAAATCTTCAAAGACTTTTAGCTCCTGGAGTGCTACCTAAACTACTG
Source organism: Phoenix dactylifera (assembly GCF_009389715.1). NCBI lineage: Eukaryota > Viridiplantae > Streptophyta > Magnoliopsida > Arecales > Arecaceae > Phoenix > Phoenix dactylifera. The sequence continues at coordinate 28,096,493 of NC_052392.1, read as the reverse complement.
AAAAACTAAACGTAACCAAAAAGAAATAAAAATACTCAAGAAAAAAAATTCATTCATTATGATGTTTGAAAGATAACTTTTCCATGGTTACAAATTGATACCTATAAGTGACTCTCCTTAATTGGTAAGATAGATGCCACTGATTATTTTAGACTCTTGTCCTTACTATTATGTGCCATATGGGTTACTATTTCCTTACATAGTAGGTAGTACTACCATCCTCCCACATCATGCATAGAGGAAAGATGGATATCATTACTCATTATGGACTCTTATCCTTTCTATTGAGTGCCACATGGGCGATTATTACGATACATAGTTGATAGTGCTACCTCTCCTCTCACGTCATGAGTAGTAGAAAGATGGGTATCGCTACTTATATTGGATATTTGTTCTTGCTATTGTATACCACATCAGCCACTATTGCCATGCATGGTAAATAGTATGACCACTTTTCCCATGTTATGGGTAGTGACAACTGTTGTCTAATTACCATCTTTGAACTCTGCTCTACTAAGACCATTTTTTAGGCTAATAATTCTCACCCTATAGGTTTACATCCCAATTACTTGGTCTGCATCTTTGGTGTATCGAAATACATTTTTGGTGTATTGATCTACATCTTTGGAATAGAACACACTTGCTATACCGGCCTGCAACCTTGGTTTATCAGCCTACATATCCTCTATATTTCAACTTATACCCTTGGTGTGTCATCCCGCACTTTTGGCGTATCAGCCTGCACCTTAGCATTGGCATTCTTGGTCTGTCATCCTTCATCTTTAGTGTATGGGCCTGCATCCTTAATGTTTTAGCTTGCTTTTCGAATAATGGATCTGAGGTTGACATTTTTCTTGTAGTACTCGATCTACTAATCCTATATTTCATCCTATTGTCTGAGTACATAATGGCCTACTACCATAAACTTCAACCTACCGATCCGTACCTTGGTATTTGACTGAAGGCTCACATCCTTCTAGAACCTCTTTTTTAGTCTACAAAAGATATTTCTTTCAAAAACCTACTAGTACTCAGTTTATACTAAATAGCCTTTTAAGTAGAGGTGGCAATTTATGACCCGATCCATCAACCCGACCCATAAACAACCCACTTTAAGCAGGTTAGGGTTTGACATAAATAGGTTTGGGTCATAAATAAGTCTCTCGTCTAAACCTATTTGTTAAATAGGTTGGATTCAAGTTTTAGACATGTGATCCGTTTAACCTATTTTGACTTGTTTAATAATTGGATAGGGTCATAAATCGACCCATTTAGCCCATTTAAGACTTGTTTAATCGGTTTAAAATCTACTTGACCTATTTCTATCCTATTCAACCTAATCCGTTTAATTTGTTTAACCTATTATAAATCTATTTAATCCGTTAAAAATCTACTTAATCTGTTTAACCTAACTTGACTTATTTAATAAATGGATTAGAAGAGTTGGGTCAAGTTATTAATTTAATAAATAGGTCAGGTTTTGATCTAAATTTTTAGCCTGTTTAATAAATAGCTTAAGTTTAAGTTGATGAATTTTTGATTCGACCCCCATCTGACCCAACCTGGTCTAATTGCCACCCCTACTTCCGATGCCTGATGTTGACCAGTCTTCATATTATAGCCATTGATATAAATATAGCGTAAACACTTTGGTGGGGCTCAGGACACTAAGAAAAATAGCTTTCTCTGATTGTGATTTGTGGACACTAGAAAGAAGCATGAGCAATTTAGTTACCGCGCCAAAATTTGCCGACAGTTTTTAGTAGCATTGTCATGAATTAGACTAAGACGATGCTTATAAGCATCGTCGGAAGCCAATATTAAAACGACGCTTATAAGAGTCATCAGAAGTCAAGAGATTAAGACCAAGTTAGATGGAGAGGAGGAATGAAGATGATGACAAGATTTAGAGAGGAGGAGGAGGATATGTTGGAAGAGGAGGTAATGGAAGTGAGTGAGGCTCAGAACCAGGCTAGATAGAGAGAAGAGATGGAGAGGATGGATGAGGGTGGCAGCAAGGTGTAAAGAGGATGAGGAGGAGGTGCTGGAAGAGAATGTGGTGGTAGGTGCAGATAGCGCTTGGGTGGAATCAGGTTAGATGCATAGGAGGGATAGAGAGGAAGGATGAGGACGGCATTAGGATTTAGAGAGGTTAGAGGATGTGTTGGAGGAGGAGGAGGTGGTGAGAGTGAGGAGGAATAAAAAGAAGAGAAGAGAGGGCATTTTTTAATAAATAAGTCATTCTAAGTGAGGGAAAAATTATTCTTTATGACGGTGGCATAATGGTGTTGGACATCGAATGGAGCTCGGGACCTACATGTACCACCACTTAACTAATTTCAAAGGTCACTTTGAAACTTTATAAACTTAAGGAGTATTAAGTGAAATCAACCCTAAATTGAGAGGATAGAAACAAATGGTACATCATTTTTAAGTACAAAAACCATTAAATAACAAGAATAATGCTTCTATATTGCATCTGAACTATCAAATAAGTAAATTGATAATATTTAAAGTTAAAATTATCATATTGGCTACAAAAATAATGTGACAAATAATGATTTATCAAATAAGTAATTTTTACTTACGAAAAAGCATAATGATTAGGTCAACAACCCACTTTTTTTGTCAATTGTTGTTATGGTAAACAAAAAAAAAAAATAGCAACACCTGTTTAGAATAATATTTTTACTTTTATTCAGACAAATAATATGTTATCAAATAATGTCACTATTTGACTATTAATCCTCGTTATAACAGGTTAACAATCTAGAACAACCTAACATCAAATGATAGGAAGTGATTTAGCCCTTTCATGTCCTTGGTACCGGCGAAGCAACCAAATGAGGTAGGGTGGATAAAGACTGTGGCGGAAATCTGATGCCCCCATGCATTTGACATACATGCAATTCAAGAAAAGAGTGCACTAACATATGGGGCATCAAATCTCACGCATGCTCCATTCATTCACCATTGTTCAGCTGCAAGATGTGACAATCTAAACCATTTTCCAGATAGCGTCCAAATAAGACAAGTCCATGGGGAATTGCATATCTAGTGACCATTATTTCCATAATAATAGGAAATAATAGCTTCAAAAAAGGGCTACTCTATCTGTATCATTGAAATTTGATTGATGTGGAGATTTAATTTTAATTTGGGGAAGGACAATCTAACATGATGGATATAAAGAAGTTGCAAAGCAGCCCATTGATCTCAGCATATGTTAGATATTGTAATGGGAGGTAATGGGGGGTGAAATGGATCATTCAGCCCACAGCTAAAAGGTCGCCCAGTTCTGGCCCAATAAACGCCAATACGGTCCGATCGAATCCCCAGTCTGGCCCGGAACCAACTCGGCTTTAGAGATTCGCCGACTCCCCCGACCGAATTCGGGGTGCCTCCAATGATCGTCGACCCGCCCCGAGCTTGCTTCAGTAATACGCCCCAACCCTCGAGCTCGAAGTGCTCCACCGAGCACACCTCGGAACTCAGGGAACCGAGCTACCCCCAGCACCCGTTAAACCGACCTCGTCAAATGCATGATGCGACCTCTCAACGGGCTCAGCCTCGCCAACAGCCGCACCCATGTGCACGCCTACGCCCTTTTACGTGGCCGTACATTACAACACCACCGTGCCATGCTTCGATAGCTGGTCCTTGACAGTCAGAGGACGGCATCAAGACTACTCCGCCCATACCCTGCGGGGACTGCCAACACCCTACCGTTCTCAAGAACGGACAGCACCATACGCCACAAACCAGCCTAAGCTGCGCATCATTCAACTCAGAGCTACGCCCCCTTATGATGAGGGCTGGCAGTGCCTTTACCATCTGGGCTTCTCCATTTGGAATATAAATAGTCCGGTCATGTAACTTCTAAGGAATTATTGGTTGGACCAAATTTACCGCACTCTAATTTGATCGTTGGAGGGTCCTCACCGGAAACACCGGTGAGGCTTTGTGCAGATCCGCTGCCATCGCGCAGGAGGTGGCTCCCGTCTTCTTCTTCCAACAACCAGCGGCTCCTTCGACTCCACCAGTATAGTCACCCTCGGGCCAAATTTGAACCACAACAGGAGGCACTAGAAATCATTGCTTTAGTTGTCATTTTAGATCTTTCTTGCTGATTGTTTGATATCAAGAAAATTTTGTGCACTCTCAAAACGTATAGGAAAAATCTTGGATAATCTAGCTATGTTGCATTAATGTTGCTTATGAGGGTCATTTATTGTTAAAGCATTAAGGTGAAAGAAAGATCATATAAATAGTTGTGTCCTCAAGTTTTTTTTAATAATTGAATATACTAGAGCTGCTCAAAAGTTGTAGATTAATAAAACTTACCTACTAGAAAATTAAAATGCAAAGCAGCCTATAACTATGGAATGTTGAGTAATTTATATTTTGATTTTTTTTTAAATTTTGCATGTACCAAATGACTGGTTTGCAGAAGAAAAAAAAAAAAAGATAGGTAGTCATTGTTTATGCATGTCCCCATGTGTAAAGAGTTTGTTATAATATAAGAATTTATATATCTTCCTCTTTGTCCCACCATTGATGTAAGCCAAGGTCTTTTGAAATTTAATGAAATTAGGTAATTCTTGCTACAAAGATGCTTGCTGGATCTATTATTCGTTGGCGAATAATTGGCATTGCCACCTACCAAACAATAATTATAACAATAATTGTAAATAAATATATAAATAAATAAATAAATATTATTGTGCTAGGAATGGACAAAGGTTGTATCTTTGTGTGAAAGAAGCATTCACCTTCCCTCGCACAAGTTCGATGTTGGATCACGTGATGCTCGTTTTGAGATCTATGCAAATAGATGATTGAAGAAGTTTGGAATGCTTTAAGAACTGTGAAAGTTGCAATCTAACGGTCGAACCTCAGGCCAAATCCTGCTAGAGGGAATTGGTAACTCAAAAACGGCAAACCAGCAGCCGTTTCCCTACTAAAAGAAGGCATGCTAGGAATTTACATATTTGAGACTTTACTAAACCATTTTTGGACTCTTTAACCCACTGCAAATCCCTCATCCTCTTCTCTCTCCTCCCCTCACCCCACCCCCCATCCACTCCACCTTCCCCTGCCTGTCATTTTCTTATCTTGCATTGACAAACAGCTGGCTTCTGGCCTAATCCTCAAACCCAAACACTTTCCAAATACACATTGCCTCTCTTCCTAAATCAATGGCAGGAATCGAACTTCATCCTAAATGATATTAATTAAATATGCACCATAATCAAATTCATGTGGTGGTTTACCTGCAAACCTTTTTTCCTTTTTTTTGTTCTTCCACCACTTCATTAAGTTAATGAAATGATATATCAGAGAAGAACCTAGGAGGATCTTCTAGGTGAAGGCAAAAGAAAAATGGATAACTACCACCCAAACCAATAACTCACATCAACTTTGTAGGTACCTTACATGTAGCAATAGCAGAGAGACAAAAGAGACCAACAACTAGTAAATAAGAGAACCAGGCATTAGTATAGAGTTCAATATTTAAAATTAAAGTTCCAATCAGCAACCTCTTGAAATCACGAAATCAGTATAAAATCATCACAGTTAAACATGCCTAAGCAATTTATTGCCAGAAAAGCATGTCTAAGCAATTATTAAAGGTTCTACACAATGTTATGAAAATAAACAGATGGAAAGAAGAAAGAACTTATCGGTTGAGACGTGATTTCACTATTCTTAATTAGAATAGATCGCGCTCTTCTGAGAATGAATATCGGTTGTAGCAGGTAATGGCGGCCTATCCTCCAGGATACAACAACTGCCTCGAATCTGATAGGGCTTAAATAGAGAAGTATAAAATTTAATAATCATGGCTCAAGCCCAACTCCTGCACCCGCGCAGGGGGGGTCCCCCCTGCGCGCGATGATCGTGTGTGACACGCCCAGTTAACATGTTTCTGGATCGGATCCGCCAATTTTGCCTTGGGACCTCCATTGGGCTTGTGCGTGCATGGGCTACTTACTTCTTTGCTTCACCAAGTTAAAACGTTGAAGACTATTTAAAGACCTTTTGAGTTTCATCTCCTTCCAATGTGAGACTAAAGAAAGTACACTGGACAAAAGATAAAAGACAAAAGACAAAAAACACAAAAAAAGGGTAGACTTGAAATTTTGAAATACTCCAACACACAATCCAATAGAATAAGATTACTTGAACACAAGCAGTGATTAATTCATCTAGTAATAGAATTCTAAGTTTGTGCATGGAGAGTATAAACTTGTTGTTCACTATAAGAGGAAAACCAGTACAGGAATATAATAATTGAGCTAATTGTGCTTTCATCCCCAAAATCCTTATACATGCACCTTCTCTCAACCCAAAGAACATTCTCACCCCCTTTCCACTCATATGTACTTCTCATTCTCTCAATGCATATATCTACCAAGTCAATCATCGCTTGCTCACCAAATCTATCGCATGCTCACCATGTCTATCATTTGCTCAACAAGTCTATCTCCTGTTCATCAAGTTTATTTAGAATATGAGCAACACAACAATCTTCATCTTGGTAAATATTATTTCCCATCTTGAAGATTAGTTGTAGCTTCACCTGCTTGAAAATGCTACAGAAAATAAGAACCATTGGTTTCAAGTCCAGCAGCTACCCATAACCCAAATCAGCAGCTACCATTGGTCTAATAGGCTGAATGCTATTGGATAGCAAATTGCATTACCACTTTATGGAACATTTTGATTTTCACCACCCGAAAACCCAAACATCATAAGTAGGCCTATCACCAAGGGAAACTATAACTCTCGTTGGAACATATCAAAATATTCATTCCTAAAGCACCATGCAAAGCACAAGAAAAATCTAATATCTAAATATCATGAGAAATTAACAGTGCCCATACCTCTGGATACTGTGATGAGATCTCTAATATCTACCGCTGCTAAATAACTCAGACTTGAAGCATCACTATCCATGACATGGCCTAATTATTTCCACTTATAATACTGAATACACCCTTCTTATTGACCCAGGATCTAGACTGGCCACTCACAAATCCCCTGTCAATTGATTATCCTTTCGAATTCTCACCCCTAGTAACAAATGCAAAATTATGTTCCTCTTCATTGTTTGATTATTTCGAAGTGTCATGAGACAAAAGGTGTGGCCTGTACTTGGTCTAGATTCACTGTGCCCTCACTATACAATAGAGAGTACTCATAAAACTACTATACGAATCGCAAAGCAGGTAAGAAGTAAAAGGGCTTTTTATCCTTTTCCTCAATCTTGACATCAACTTTCCACAAGTTATCTCTGTCGAACATGCTCAGGTGTTCCATGAGATTCCTGCCTTCGTCCCTCTTTAGCCGATAAAAATCGCCGCTTCAGATGTAACTTCTTGATCAAGCTCTTAGCCCTATAAAGTTTTTCCAACTTTCACATACCGTCGGCACCGAATCTTCATCCATAACATTGTTAATAATGTTATTGGTAATACAAAGTTGAAATGTATCGATATACCTTGATTCCTACTCCTGCCACTCGCTGTCCCTCGTCTTCTTTGGCTTCCGATCATGTCCTTTCAATACTACAGCCAAGCCTATTGAACAAGGATATCTTTCATCCTTCTCTGCCAAAGAATGAAACTATTTTTTTCCAGCAAATTTCTCAACATAAAATTGATGATTGATATCCATCATCATAGCGCCACTACAGGAGAAAGAGGATTTTCCGACTCTTTTCCGCCGACGCTATAAAACAGCATCGCTAATTTACTCACCGCGCCAAATTTTACCTACGCGAGTGGATGGCGTTGGTATATTACAACGCTTAAAAGTGTGGATGCAGAAAGAAAGCTACGACGATGCTTTTAAGCGTCGTTGGAAACGTCATCGGAAACCTTAGTGCACCAAGGCGAAGCTTTACAAAGCGTCGTCGGACGCCTAATCGTTTCCAAGCCTAATTTCACCCAAAACAACGCTTTCTAAAGAGTCGTCGGAGGCCAATCGCGTCCCTCCCTCCCCCTTAAATCCCAAATCATCCCGCCCCCCACCCCATCAAAAATCTCAAATCGTCCCTTCCCCTTTTTTCCCCCTTCCGCCTCCCCATCAAATCCCTAAAACTAGCTGCCATCATCCCCAACCCCCCTTCCTCCCCGATCCCAGCCCTTTTTGCATCATCCCAATCCCCTTTTCCTGTACTGCCCCATCAGCCGGAACAAGAACAACGTAGCAGTGGATGCGGAGGAGGGCCGTCGTCGGAGAGAGGAGGAGAGCCTGCAGAAGAAGCACCACGAGGGCATGCAGGCCTAGCCCTTCCCCCCCTCCTTGATCCACACCTTCGTCCTCAAAAAGAAGGTGATCTACTTTGCCCTTTTGATCTGTAGTTCTAGGATCCTGGATCGCTAGATTGGCTCGACCGATGGGTTTGCTAGGGTTTTCCTAGTTGTAGGTCTAGGGTTTGGGATTTGGAGCTCACGATCCTTTCTTGTTTTTTTATGAATTTGTAACTGGAGAGCTAGGGTTTCGTGGTTGTAGGTCTAGGGTGATCTTCGTCCTCAAAAAGAAGGTGATCTACTTTGCCCTTTTGATCTGTAGTTCTAGGATCCTGGATCGCTAGATTAGCTCGACCGATGGGTTTGCTAGGGTTTTCCTAGTTGTAGGTCTAGGGTTTGGGATTTGGAGCTCACGATCCTTTCTTGTTTTTTTATGAATTCGTAACTGGAGAGCTAGGGTTTCGTGGTACCTCTTCTCAAGGAGTGGGGAGGAGGAGGAGCTCAAGGAGTGGGATAAGGACTTCATCGAAACGGAGAAGCAGGAGCTATTGGAGATTGCCATGATTGCCCACTGCCTCAACTCCCAGCTGTTGTTCGACCTTTGCTGCCAGGCGATGGCCGACACCATCAAAAGGGGATGCATTTGTTTTCTTGAGGTAAGGGTCCCCGCAAGAAAGAATTCTTCTTCTTCTTCTTTTTCACCATTCGTGTGGTGTCAAGTGTCATGTGCCAAGCCGTCAGACGTTGGATGCGTTTCTACAGAGGGAAGAGCGGAGAATTGTGTGTAGGAGAGCTTGAAAAAGCATGATTCCAACATTAGTGATATCGAGCCAGAGTATGCATCTTGGAGTGCTTGCAACTGCATCACATGCTATTTCAACTGGCAGTCTGTTCATCGTCTGCTGCAAACTAAGGTTGGGAATGCTCCTTCAATTTGTCTTTTTTTGTTTTCCGTTTTGTGAGTTGATGTGATTATTTGCGCAAACTTGTGCCCTGCGTTTATGTTATTCATCGTGAGTGTTAACAAATACTTGGAAGCTGTTAAGAACGGATTCACAATTGGGATGAGATATAGAATGAGATTTGAGGTTGTTCGGATTTAAAATGTGATATTAGAGTTGGAACTCTAGTTTCCAATTTTAAAATTTTTTTAAATTATTTTTAAAAAAAATGTTTATAACGATGCTTTAAAGCAACGTTATAAATGTTGGTGGTGAACCGACACTTATAAGGGTCGACAAAGAACTAGGATAATCTAACAGTTAAAAGCATCGGCAAAAGCTTCTGTCCACCTCATTTGTCCGATGTTTTTGCGATGCTTTTGCACGAAAATTGCCGACGCCTATAGGCGTTGGTATAGGCTCTAAAAAACATTGGAAAAGACTATTTTTATTGTAACGTGCATAATCAATAACCAAAGCTTGTAATTCGGACATCATTTTGTTGGGGCAGACAAGACCAAGTGGAAGTGAGCTGATGGTGAGATTCAATAAAAACACCATGTACACTCCAATTTAATGGAAAAAATAAACAAAGATAAATTAATACAAATGAATACATAAGATTTACATAGTTCAAGAAATACTTGCCTACGTCCAAAACGAGAATAATTTTGTTCTTCATTATGGGAGAATCACCGGCACAAGAATATAGCAACTGAGTTTTCATTCATAAAATCCAATCCATGCATATATTTATAGATACCAATTACTTGTTCAGCAAGTCAATTATTTGCTCGCCGAGTTTACCGCTTGCTCACCGAGTCTATTTAAGCGACATACGCAGCATTAGTAGAGCTCACCGTTGTGATCGATACCACATTCCTTCATGCCTAGGATGAAATTTGATAAGTGCTTAATAATCTATAATTTAGTTATCTTTCCATAGCACTTATCAATATTTTTAAGCTGATAAATATATATTTTACCATAAAATTAAATAAACATTGAAATGAATTTAAAATATGGTAAGAGGTAAATAATTTTTTTCTCAAAACAGACTCTAAACTTGTCTCTCTCCTGGTTATAATCTTTCATGAAAATATATAAGGAGAAGATTGTGTTGACCCGATTTGGTAACCTGATGGAGTTGTAATCAAGCTAATGTTATAATTAAATGGGTTTTGGTCCTGATTCGACCGAAAGTTATAATTAATTATGTATGGGGCAAAGGTTTGATTAACCCTTTTATTAAGTCACAGTCTGGTCTGGTTGAGTTCAATCTGAAGCGGTTTAGTAAGAATTAAATGTCATTGGGCTCAAGAACAAGTTCAAGCAAATCAACAATCATGATCCACCTCAAATCTAAAGTCAATTCCTTGCGTGCCTTCATATAAAATTTATAATAAAAAATAAAAATAAAAATAAAAATAAAAATAATGATAATTTCGGGAAGAAGCAATGTATTCACTGTTGATATGAACAGTGTCCCATGAAAACACTGTTCATATGAACAGTGCACAAAAAAATATATACAAAAAATATAAATAAATAAAAACATAAATAAATAAATAAATAAATAAATAGATTCCACTGTTTATCTTCTTCTCCCGCTGCCAAACCTTCCCGTGATCTCGCCTCGCTCACAACCACGGCGTCTTCCCGTGGATCCCGCGGCGCCTCTTCCTCCTCTCCCGCGATGCAATCCTCCCCCGCGTGATCAAAGGAGCTCGTCCCAGCCGAACGCCCCAACATCGTCGTCGTCCCCGGGTCCTCCGCCATCAACCGCGTGCGGCGTCTTCTCCTCCGTGATCCCGACGTCCCAACCGCATCCAGCGCCTCCGTTTTCATCCGGATCCAATCCCAGCAGCCATAGCCAGATTCTCCGCACGTTCCCCTTTCTCCTGCGATGCATCCAGCCAGGCATTTTCCGCATTCAAGCACCTGTGGCATCGTCGTTGTCCCCGGGTGTTCCGCCTGCGACCGTTCCTCCGTCGATCCCGCAGCCAGCCATTTTCCACATCAGCCCGTTCCAGCAGCATCCAACGACCACACCAGCCACCAGCATCTGCAAATCTCGTCCCGGAATCACAGCATCCGCGTGCCAATCTTCCGCCCGAAATCCAGCCACGGATTGACGCCCTCCGCCCTCTCCACGCTTGCTGGGGACCTATAAAAGGAGGCCATCGTTCGGTGGCAAGGGGAAGAGGAGCTCGGATCGATTCAAAAGAAAAACAGGGGAGACCCCCTGTTTCAGTGAAAAGAAGAAAGCCGAGATGGAGATGAAGATGGGAGGACTTCCGGCCACCATGAGCAGCTAAGCCTCGGTTTAGGGATTTGATGAAGCCATGGATGAGTATTTGTGTTGCATTTCTTTGATTTTTAGCATTGTAAGACAGTTGCATACTCAATGAAATTATGATCTTAAAATGTCTTGTTTAATTTATGTAAGATGTTTATCTTGTAGAAAGTCTTTGCATGAATTAATCTAGTTTATCGAAATTGAATCCAATACCTGTGGTTTGGAAAAGATTGCTATGCAACTATCGGACTTATCTTTGAAAAATTAATCATCAGATGAATCATGCTAAATAGGACAGACCATGCCTATCCTTAGAAAAGATGGTTTGTGCCAGGCTTAGATGACTCATACTGTGGGTTAGATTTCAGCTTTTTTGTATGATTGCCCTAACTTGTAGTTAAGAGCAATCAGATCATACACGCATCTAAGTCATTGAAAGCATCACACTTACGAATCCATCGGTGGATTCTAGCCCTAAACACCTCTCTCCATAGATAATTCATACTACTACACCCATATTAATTCTTAGTTTTTATCATTTACTCTAGCTTATCCCCTTTGAAGTAATCATTTAATTAGAAAAAATAACTTGTCTCCAATCCCTGTGGACCGACACCCGTAATCACTATCCTACAGGATACGTGCTATTGCGTGGTTTATTTTTGAAATTGAAATAACCGATCAATTTTTGGCGCCGTTGCCGGGGATTGCTAGCATAGTTATTTTTCTTATTAAAAAAAATTATTTAAAAATTAAAAAAAAATTCTTTAAAAAATTTTTTTTCTATTATTGTTACTTTTCTTATCTTCTTTTTCTCCCTTACTAATTTTTATTTTATTTTTTATATATTATTTGATCAGGAATCGAGAAAAAAAATCTGGGATGATCAAAAGGAGAACTGCCGGAAAAGAAATGCTGTAGAGGTTTGCAAAAAAAAAAAAAATAAATAAATTGCTGGGAAAATTCTCTTTGGTAACCTCTAAACTTTTCTTATTTAAATTAATTATTGGTTTGAAATTTTGTGGTGATTGTTTGATTTTAATTATAGCAAAATTGTGAATGCATGCTTGATACACATACACAAATCAATTTGCACATAGTAAGGGCAATCACCCCAATAAGATAAGAGCCGGATTTCATCACCGGACTCTTGCCCAACTTAGGTGAACTCAATCTCACATAGTGTCATCTTTAATTAAAATCAATTAGACGTTGGCCCCTAGGGACATTCGAGCTCAATAGGACGAAGATCACCGAAAGTTGCACCAATTTCGCTCTGTGGCTTAGTTGATGTCTAGGCAAGCTTTGTCCCTATAAGGGAGACAGTTCATCTGTTCGAGGCAAGTGGGTTTTAAGTGGGACCTTTGCGAACGCATCGTGACCCCTCCACTTACCTGGGAGCTTACCTGGTCAACTCGGTTCATTAGACCGGATTGGAGGCTTAGGTGCCCTCTTCAAACCAGTTAGGAGCTGTCTAGTGATTTTAGGACAAAGACTAGGATTGATATGCTTTTCTCTTTTATTGCATGCTTGATTGATCGAGTACTAGTGTATGCACGGTAGTCGTTCTAGAGTACAAAACCTATTACCTATTGACCCTGAAATAGAACGAACCCTTAGGAACATTCGAGCTAAGATCAAAACATTAGGATCATCCCCACCTCTTAAGATGGCTGAAGAACAACCCAAACTCCTGAGGGAATATTTTACTCCCACTATTTACACTTCCCCATCTTGCATTCGATTACCTGAGGTAGCAGCTGTACAATATGAAATAAAGCCTAGTGTGATCCAAATGCTTCCATCTTTTTATGGGCTCACCAACGAAGACCCATACAAACACCTAGATGAATTCCTTGAGATTTGCACCACTGTCAAGATTCAAAATTTTACTGATGATGCGTTAAAACTTAGATTATTCCCCTTCTCCCTTAAAGATAGAGCTAAGCAATGGCTGAATTCTTTAGAGGCCAATTCGATTCATTCCTGGGGTCAAATGCAACAAGAATTCCTTAAAAAATACTTTCCCATAGGAAGAACGAACCAGTTTAGACGTGCCATTACAAGCTTCTCCCAAACTGAGGGAGAAGAATTTCATGAAACTTGGGAGAGATTTAGGGACCTAATCCGTAAATGCCCTCATCATCAAATACCTAAGTGGCAACTAGTGCAATGTTTTTATGACGGATTGACAGAACGAAACCGTCAGATGATCGATGCTGCATGCGGGGGCACTTTTATGCTTCAAAATGAGCATGAAGCATGGAAATTATTTGAAAATCTTAATGAAAACTCCCTCCACCATGCTTCATGTTCTCGTCAAGCACCCCCGAGTTCTCAAAGAAAAGGGACCATTTGTGAAATAAGTCATTCTATGGACCTGTCTAGCAAGGTAGATGCATTGTCCCATAAGATTGACCAACTGATGATAGGTGGGCATTACATGAACTTTTTCCAAGCACAAGTGTGTACTATTTGTTCTAGCCCATCCCACCCTATTCATGAGTGCCCCTCAGCGCCCCAATTCCCCGAACTCGTGCAAGAACACATCAATGCTGCTCAAACACAACCCAGACCGGGTAATGACCCATTTTCCAATACATATAACCCGGGATGGCGAAATCATCCAAACTTTTCTTGGAAGCAGCAAGCTTCGAATACTGCCCAACCTTATTTCCAAAACTTTCCAAACCCTCAGAATTTTCAAACCCCACAAAATATTCATCCCTACCGTCCCTCGACTCAATTTCAACACACTCCTCCTCCACCCCAAAGAAACACAGCCTTTGAGGAGAAAGTGTTGAACGCCCTTCAAGGTTTGGAAACCATTACACAATTAGTGCACTCTCATACGCAATCAATCGCCAAGCTAGAATCCCAAATGGGTCAACTAGCTAATGCACTAAACAAACGAGAGGAAGGAAAGCTTCCAAGCCAACCACTAAGTAATCCTAGGGGACAATACATAGCTCAAGAAAATCAATTAAATGCAATTCATCATGAACAAGCCAATGCTTTGACTACCCTAAGGAGTGGACGTATAATAGATAATAAGATTGGGGAGGACAACAATAAGGAAGGTGAAGAAGAGGATAGAAATGTGTCAAATGAAAATCTAAAACCTTCTTCTTCTTCTTCGGCTAGTCCATCTTATGCCAAAACTCACATCCCAAAGGCCCCATTTCCTGAAGCTCTTACTTCACCCTCTCCATTTGGCAAAAAGGGAACTTCATTAGAAGAGATGATGGAGGTCTTCAAACAAGTTAAAATCAACCTCCTACTTCTTGATGCCATCAGACAAGTTCCCTCCTATGCCAAATTTCTCAAAGACCTTTGTACACAAAAGCGAAAATCTAGGACACATGTGCCTAAAAAGGTCTTCCTAACTGAGCAAGTGAGTTCTATTCTCCAACACAACACCCCTCCAAAATTCAAAGATCCTGGTGCTCCCACGATCTCCTGTGTCTTAGGAAATAATTTCATTGATCGAGCACTCTTAGATCTAGGGGCAAGTGTCAACCTTTTACCTTATTCAGTTTATGAGAAACTTGGTTTAGGTGAGTTAAAACCAACCTCGGTATCCCTTCAATTGGCTGATCGATCTGTAAAAACACCACGTGGGATAATTGAAGATGTTCTTGTCAAGGTAGACAAATTTTATTTTTCAGTAGATTTCATTGTCCTTGATATGGAATATGAGCCCAATCCTAATAAACAAATCCCCGTGATCCTTGGGCGGCCCTTTTTAGCAACAGCCAATGCATGCATCAATTGTAGAACAGGGGTAATGAACATATCATTTGGGAATATGAAGGTAAAATTAAATGTGTTCAATGCAGACGACCAACCCGCGAGGAAAGTTGAGTGTTTTATGATAGACAAAATAGATGAACCCATAAAAGAAGATGCAAAAACTACCTGACTGTGTCTGGCTGAAGACAATAAACTTAGCGCTTGTTGGGAGGCAACCCAATTCTCTTAGATTTCTTTAACATTGAGGACAATGTTAGGTTTAGGTTTGGGGATATTTTTGAGTATTTTTAAGAATTTTTGGTTTTGTTTGCATCTCTTGCATTCGTTTTCACTTCACAATGTCAGGTTTAGGTTTGGGGTATTCATCTTGATTTTCATCCAAAAAAAAAAAAGAAAAAAGAAAAATATGTTCATTTTCATTTTTATAAAATAATAAATAATAATAAAAAATAAAAATAATAATAAAAAAAAGTTTTTGTTTTTTTAAAAAAAACAAAAAAAAAACCTAATTTCTATACATTAATGTGAGAATGATAAACACACAAGGTATATAAAATCTAAAAAGCCCAATGACTAGTCGGAAGTTATACAAATTTAAGTTCTTTTTATTAAGTCTCTCTTAGGGAGTTGTAAGCTAATTAATACTTTGGAATTTCACTACACTGGCCGACTCTTCTAAGGTCTAGGCTCGACATTATGTTGAGAGTATGGTAGCAACCTTGGACCCTGATGAATCATACTTATCTAATCCAAAAAAAAAAAACATCAATAAAAATGGATTTAGTCAGAAACATCGAAAAGGGCTACCTATTGTCAAAGATCAAGTGGGCTTGTGATGAGGACTCCGAGCATAAGTCCGTAGGGGAGTCTTGATGCCCGACACCTTATGCCAACTGGTGTGAGAGTTGTCGACTGATTGCTCGTTACACGGAGAAATCACCACAAGAGTAAAAGTGCACAATTTATATATCTTTCTTGAAAAAAAAAGAAAAAAAAAGAAAAAAATGTTGTATTGATCGAAAAGACAATAGTGTGAAAGCCGTCGTTGTAAAAATTCGAGTAAACTGGAATATTACAGATAAAGCCCGTGAGGTACTAAAGTAAACATCCACAACTCTCGAAATCCTGCAGATAAGATGATTTTGAATCAGTGAGTAGGTCTTTTCGACCAATCCTTGGAAACTACTAGTATTAACAATATTTTGGAGATCCGAACCCTTAGCTTGTGTACGGTCCAGATTTCACCGAGCACTCCAGTATAAATAAGTCTTACAACTCCCTAAACGGAAACTTAATGACTTTAACTTAGATTGCATACTAATCTAGAATTTGGGCTGACTTAGTAAATAAAACCGTGTGTGCTTTGAAATTCTTATCATTTATGTATCTTAAATTAGATTTTAATTAAAAAAAAAAATTTCTAGCTAGGATGCACTTGGAATTTGAAGTTTCATCAATCAAATAAAAAAAAATAAATTAAAAAAAAAAACAACAACAACAACAACAAATTAATCATAACAATAAATGATATTGAAGTGTGTGGGTATCTTCACTGGAAACCCTCACGAGACTATAACTCGTCCACTAGGGTAACCTAGGGGTTTAAAGCTTTGTTGCATATGGTAAATGCAATCGCGATGCCTGCGAAAGTGAGTTAGAGCTTTTCTTTAATTTCATTTTGCTCGAGGACTAGCAAAACATAGGTTTGGGGGTGTGATAAGTGCTTAATAATCTATAATTTAGTTATCTTTCCATAGCACTTATCAATATTTTTAAGCTGATAAATATATATTTTACCATAAAATTAAATAAACATTGAAATGAATTTAAAATATGGTAAGAGGTAAATAATTCTTTCTCAAAACAGACTCTAAACTTGTCTCTCTCCTGGTTATAATCTTTCATGAAAATATATAAGGAGAAGATTGTGTTGACCCGATTTGGTAACCTGATGGAGTTGTAATCAAGCTAAGGTTATAATTAAATGGGTTTTGGTCCTGATTCGACCGAAAGTTATAATTAATTATGTATGGGGCAAAGGTTTGATTAACCCTTTTATTAAGTCACAGTCTGGTCTGGTTGAGTTCAATCTGAAGCGGTTTAGTAAGAATTAAATGTCATTGGGCTCAAGAACAAGTTCAAGCAAATCAACAATCATGATCCACCTCAAATCTAAAGTCAATTCCTTGCGTGCCTTCATATAAAATTTATAATAAAAATAAAAATAAAAATAAAAATAAAAATAATGATAATTTCGGGAAGAAGCAATGTATTCACTGTTGATATGAACAGTGTCCCATAAAAACACTGTTCATATGAACAGTGCACAAAAAAATATATACAAAAAATATAAATAAATAAAAACATAAATAAATAAATAAATAAATAAATAGATTCCACTGTTTATCTTCTTCTCCCGCTGCCAAACCTTCCCGTGATCTCGCCTCGCTCACAACCACGGCGTCTTCCCGTGGATCCCGCGGCGCCTCTTCCTCCTCTCCCGCGATGCAATCCTCCCCCGCGCGATCAAAGGAGCTCGTCCCAGCCGAACGCCCCAACATCGTCGTCGTCCCCGGGTCCTCCGCCATCAACCGCGTGCGGCGTCTTCTCCTCCGTGATCCCGACGTCCCAACCGCATCCAGCGCCTCCGTTTTCATCCGGATCCAATCCCAGCAGCCATAGCCAGATTCTCCGCACGTTCCCCTTTCTCCTGCGATGCATCCAGCCAGGCATTTTCCGCATTCAAGCACCTGTGGCATCGTCGTCGTCCCCGGGTGTTCCGCCTGCGACCGTTCCTCCGTCGATCCCGCAGCCAGCCATTTTCCACATCAGCCCGTTCCAGCAGCATCCAACGACCACACCAGCCACCAGCATCTGCAAATCTCGTCCCGGAATCACAGCATCCGCGTGCCAATCTTCCGCCCGAAATCCAGCCACGGATTGACGCCCTCCGCCCTCTCCACGCTTGCTGGGGACCTATAAAAGGAGGCCATCGTTCGGTGGCAAGGGGGAGAGGAGCTCGGATCGATTCAAAAGAAAAACAGGGGAGACCCCCTGTTTCAGTGAAAAGAAGAAAGCCGAGATGGAGATGAAGATGGGAGGACTTCCGGCCACCATGAGCAGCTAAGCCTCGGTTTAGGGATTTGATGAAGCCATGGATGAGTATTTGTGTTGCATTTCTTTGATTTTTAGCATTGTAAGACAGTTGCATACTCAATGAAATTATGATCTTAAAATGTCTTGTTTAATTTATGTAAGATGTTTATCTTGTAGAAAGTCTTTGCATGAATTAATCTAGTTTATCGAAATTGAATCCAATACCTGTGGTTTGGAAAAGATTGCTATGCAACTATCGGACTTATCTTTGAAAAATTAATCATCAGATGAATCATGCTAAATAGGACAGACCATGCCTATCCTTAGAAAAGATGGTTTGTGCCAGGCTTAGATGACTCATACTGTGAGTTAGATTTCAGCTTTTTTGTATGATTGCCCTAACTTGTAGTTAAGAGCAATCAGATCATACACGCATCTAAGTCATTGAAAGCATCACACTTACGAATCCATCGGTGGATTCTAGCCCTAAACACCTCTCTCCATAGATAATTCATACTACTACACCCATATTAATTCTTAGTTTTTATCATTTACTCTAGCTTATCCCCTTTGAAGTAATCATTTAATTAGGAAAAATAACTTGTCTCCAATCCCTGTGGACCGACACCCGTAATCACTATCCTACAGGATACGTGCTATTGCGTGGTTTATTTTTGAAATTGAAATAACCGATCAAAATTCTTGCAAATAATGATTTAACCAAGGATTCATAACTAGCAATATCTACGCCACATTGCAAAGAAGCATGCCCAATTATGGAGGCCGTTAATGGCAGAGTTGTCAAGATATACAAGGAGTATTCGCTGGATTCTAAAGACCAGGTACCATCAATCTGGTTGAAATATAAATAGATATTGAGGTACCTGTAGGAATGCAGTTTGGAGTCTCTATAAAATCCTCCCTCGCGGATCGGCATGCAGGCACTCTCCCAAGCAACCATGCTTTTCATTGCTTAGGACATCAGGAATGAACTCAAAACCATACAACTATTCAATGCTTCTCTCACTTTCTTTTCTCAGTTTTCTCTAAGGATGAACAACCTTACTTTCAGTGTCATATGCATTCTTTGGAATAAGAAACACTCCATACTCCACCCCTATGCATTGCTTCCTCATGAAAAAAAGGAAAAAGTGTCAGTAAATAGCAGCTATGAATATTAAGGGGTTGAGAGCTTCAGAGTGCTCTTGGTGAAATGTTCCATAGATGAATGGGGGGGGGAGCACAACAACAAAGTGTGCAATATACCAACTGCCCCAGGTATTGGTCTTAGCCTAGCACACATTGAAATCAATACAAGAGCAGAATAACTTCATGCTCGTAGCTTTGTTTCTCCCTTACCCCTCTCAGCTACTGTTAGCAGCTTTGTTCCACAAATTCTTCCACCGTATGCCGCTGATGACAAACTCACCACCCCTCTCTTCAGCCTTCTCTACTCCAAAACAAAGCATGCAGCCTCCTACTGACAAACACAGACCAAACCAAGCCGTATCAGAAGGCAAGACCAAGGCCACGGGATGATGCGGCGCAGGCTCCGCCTGATTGGTCCCGCCAGTCGAGGATCACGGTGGTGGCAGCGTGGTGGGTGAGCGCTCCGACGAGCACGAGCACATGGAATATCTGATGGCTGTGGCCGACGATGTCGAACGCCCCGGGGCGCCACCTCTCCGGCACCCGGCTGACATAGACGCCTGCCCCAATGCCGTAGGCCAGGCCCATCACCACCTCCAAACCCAGCGCCACATGGCACTCGCGGTGCTCCCAGTGGATCCACAGTGCATGGAGCGCCGGAACCACGCCGGAGAGGCCCATGGCGAGGAAGAGGGAGGCGCGGAGCGGGCGGAAGCGAGGGGAAGAGAGGGCCGGGGCGAGGAGGGCGACGATGGCAGAGAGGCCGAGGGCAGTGATGGTGGTGAGGTAGACGAGGCGGGCGAGGGGGTTGCAGAAGAAGGCGTAGTAGATGGGAGGGACGAAGGAGGAGATGATCATAATGGAGATGCCGGTGTAATCGAGCCGCCAGAAGAAGAGGTTGAAGCGGCGCGAGTGGCACGCGAGGAGGTGGGAGACTGCACTGAAGGCAAGGCAGCTCATGGAGCCCAGCATGAATACTAGCCTCGGCCATCTCGGCACAGCTCGATCGCCGGACGTCAAATTCGACCCGAGGGACTGCACCATGAGAGGCTCCTGAAGAAAAGAAGCACCAGGATGAGCATGGTGAAGTTATTAGAAGTTCATATATGGTGCTCTCTGAAGACAGCAGGCGTTTGATACGTTGCAAATAATACTTAGAAATTTATGAATCATTGAGAGTTCCTCCTTTAAATGCTTCTGTTGCTCGAGATTATGATGCAAATGCTTACTACTCTTGCATCATATTCTTGGACAACAATCATGACAATAATGATTTAAGGATTACCAACAGGTAAAAGGAGAATACATCAATTGCAATGCATTTGTTTGTCAAAAGCTAGTTGTAGAAGTGTTCTTTAAAAAAAAAAAAAAAAAAAAAAAAAAGCTAGTTGTAGAAGTGTTCTTTAAAAAAAATAAAAAAAAATAAAAAAAAAAAAACAGCTGTTGCACAATCTATGTACTGAATGTGTTTTCCGCGAGAAGATCCCTTGCTACTCCGAAGAGGAAAAAAAGAAAAGAAAAAAAAGGAGCCGCAAGAAAAGATCATCCAACCCATACTTCGAGGGAAATCCTCTTCAATTTTTATTATTATATTTACCTAAGGATGTGCTTGGAGTTAGGCTCCTTGTCCACAAGCAAACTACCATCACAACCATCAATGATGGGTGCAACGACAATGATTAGATGGTCCCACACCAATAAATGGGATAGTATATAGATGAGACCTATTTAATCACGGTTATTGTGCTACATATGGATGGCAGTGATTGGACGACTGGCCTCTCAAGCTTGGATCCTTATTTTAAAATTTTTTTGTCACAAATGAAAAAAGAAAGCTAGATTTTATTCGCTCCTTCTTAAAATATTTTTTTAAAATTTTTCTTTTTCTAAAAACACTTTTCACACATTATCACCAAAAGCTTATGTTTCTAAAAAAGCACTTTTTTGGTTTTAAAAACTACAAATATGCCCTAAAAGCATTACACTTTATTCCAGGTCTCTAAACTATGATTATTTTTCTTCCTTTATAACACTTTTTTTCTCTGCTAAAGCATTGCTTTCTTTTGCTTCTTTTTGTGGTTATCTCATTCTCGGTTCAGAACTGTTTGGCTAAATACCAGTGGCTGCCCTTGACTCGCAACCATTGTGAGCTATATCAGCCATAAAAAGATTGAAGCAATTCACGAGATTGCTTCAAATATAAACTTTATTTCAGAGTAATGCCATGAAGTATAATTCCGGTCTAAAAGAAAAATATACGCAACAGACAAGTTAATTAAAGAGCAATATAACGAGACTGTGGTAGACAAGTATCAACATTTTACCACTACACGGAACGCCAGTTTTGCTTAAGGCTCATCTTCCTTTTGTTACAAAAGTCCTTAGCTTTAATCTGTGGTGGGACCATCGCTTTTTGGATTTAATGGATCGTAAACGTTGGGAAAAAGCACCATGGTCCCAAATGCCTTCACATGCGCTTGCTACCTTTTGTACACACTACAAGAAAGCTGTTCCATCCAATCATAACCATCCACGTGTCCAAGACGCTGGTAAGCTATCGCAGACACAAAATGGGACCTTTTGGCCTCTACCTTGCGTCACGACAAACATGAACAGCTACCCTCAGAGTCTAGATGATTTTTTTATTTTTTATTTTTTGGAGGAAAGAGTCTAAATGCTTAAATCCTACGAAAAATGGCCCTGATACAATTAGATAAATAGCTAAATTTCCCCTTACTTCAGCCCTAGGGTTCCTTTTGGGGCCATCCACTGGAAGTCTAAACTTTCGCTATCAAGTTGGGTGTCAGAAGAGAAATACTGCCAAAAAAGATACAAAGAACATAAAAATTGGACAGATGAGATAGTCATGAATATATTCCCAAGCAACAGAAAGCTGTATAAAAACACTATAATTACATATAAACCCCTAACTTTCATGTATTTGCATGCTGATCCCAATAATTATTTAGATTAGCACGCAAAATAAGTCGCAAAATATTTTCTAATAAAAAATTAACCCTCACTAGCGATAGTTGTTTTACTACTATTTCGTGGCTCAATTGAAAACGATGGAACTAATCCAAAAGGCAATAATCATCCATATTTAGTTGACCGGGACCGGGATTTAATTTTTTATTACAGAGGGACCTTGTATAATAATTTCACCGGTTTACATTGCATACATGGATAAATATAATATTAAGCCGTCTACGTCTCCTCTTATGAACAAATTGTCCGTGTCCAGGAATAGACAAGGACACCAGGAAGGTACATTCATGAATTATTAATAATTTTTTAAATATTTAATTTTCATAAAAATTTATAATTTAATTTTCTTACCGAGAAAAACTCCCATGAAGCCTTTCCCCCAAACGTGGCGTTCATCGATCGAACCATAAAACTGCAAAATTAGAGAAATATATGTATGTAATTACAAAAAATTACGATATAATAATTTTTATTTTAAAAGTTCAAAAAAAAAAGAGAGAGAGAACTGGTGGCGAACCTAGAGAGACCGGGCACCACGGCATCGCGAACCTCCTCGATGGCGTCCATCGACCCCGCTACCGTCAGCCCCAGGAAAAGCAAGAACCCTCCCAAATGCCTGCCCCAAAATTTAAACGAAAAAAAGAAAAAAATCACCAACCGTATGATATGTGTTCGATGGCCCAGATCTCAAGATCACCCAATCCCAACCCCCAAAATCGGACGGGAAGTGCTTCTTACGTCCAGACGTTGAGGGTCTCGTTGTGCCAGGCGAAGGCGCTGAGGAGGGCGTCCCAGACGGGCCACTCGGCGCGGTAGTGGTCCAGGATAAACTCGTTGTCCTTGAGGTATTCCGGAAGCTCATCGTACCTCACCAGCCGCGGCCGGTGCCCCCGCCGGTGGTGGTGGCGGCCGCACCCAGTCTTCCCGTCCTCCGCCGCCGCTGCCTTCGCCCTCGACATCTTGCCGCCGTCGCCGCCGCTCCTCCGCCGCCGCCGGCTGTCCGTTCCGGCCTCCATTCCTTCCGGTCCGGCCGAGATCGCTCCGCCAATCGCACGGATCCGGGATCCGAACCGATCGGCCCCGCCTCCTATCTCACTCTCTCTCTTTTCTTTTTTCCGCTTTCTATTTCTATTTTTTCGCCGAGAAACGGATCGGGTTTGTGTTTAAATGGAATCTTGGAGGTGAGAAATTGGGGGGAGCATGGAAATGCGGGTTATAAGTCGGGGAGGGCCGGACGCGTGGACGGACTTAAGGGGCTCCGCCTTAAACCCCACTCGCTTCATAAGTATGGGTTCTTAAGCATCGGCGGTCCGGTGGACCGTTCAACGGTCGCGTCAACCGGCAGGTTCTAGGTTACCAACTTGACGGAAAGAATAACTACCATCTTAGCTCGTTGGGATTTTCATCTTTCCTTCTTTTTTATATATATCATTGTTTTTTAGAGGAAAGTTTAAAGGAAAATAGGAAGGTATAGATTGATGGAAAGCCAAAGGAGAAGGGGATTAGGAGAGGGTTAAAGGGAAGAGAATTGGACGTTGAAGAGGTGATATGCATCTCTAGGGTGGTGGCAACTATTAGATATCAAATCTTCGATATTTCTATTTTTGAAGCAAAACTAAAAGTAATCTGGGCTAATTTGTATTATGCTTGACACGTAGGGCTCATTTGGTTCGCGGGAAGCATTTTTCCTTCTAGGAATATGATTTCTGGAAAACAAATTCATACGAAGAGATGCCTAAAAAAGTACTTTTGGCATGTTTGGTTGACCATGAGAAAGTGATAAATTTCCAAAGTGCTTATGTTTGGTTGGCCATCCACTTTCCTAAAAAAGTTATGTATAATTCCTATTATGCTCTTAATAAAAATTAGGTCTTTAATGCCTCTTTAATGCTTCTTTAATGCTGAAGGGCCTTTTTGAAAAAAAATAAAAATGGAGTGATTCCAGCCTCATGGGAAAGTAATTTTTCCATGTTTCTCATGGGAAAGACTTTCCCATGAAATGTGGGAATCATATTTCCATGGAAATATAACTTTCTTATCTCTCTCTTTTGAAAACTCCAACCAAACAAGAGGCATCTCATTACTTTCCCGTTGACTACACTTTTTCCCCTTCTTTTCCTGCGAACCAAACGAGCCCGTACTGTTGGCCAATGTAATTCTGCTTGAAGATGACTTAGCTACGGTGATCGGCTCAATTCAGAGGGCACTGGTGACATGGGTGGCTACCATCCCCTGCTCCGGAACATTTGGGGCATAGTAGACGGAGACGTTGCCTTCCGAACCAATCATGATTATAGGGAGACTAACGAAGCTGCAGATTTGATGGCTTTATTTATGGCAAATCATTCTGGAGGAGTTTTTGGACTAATGAGAGAGAGCTGCCTAGAGCGCTCTATGATTTGTTACTTTCTGACTTTTTTTAGATATATTCACTCTAAAATGGTATGCATGTAGCAAAAAAAAAATAATATGGACAATTAAGAGAGCAAAAAAAGAACTGAGGATACAAAATTATTAGTTTTGTGTTGCCAAATTGCAACATGGTAGCATTTTTTTTTTTGTTTAAGCAAGACTTCATAGTTCCAATCTTTGGAGATGGCCCAAAGGGCAGCATCAACTAATTGGTTACAAGCAGCTCTAAAAGATTCCAAGCAGCTCTAAAAGAGGTAATTATTGCCTTGGTTCAATGGGAAATAAAGGGCTGTAGACCAAGCAATCGAGATATTTGTTAGCCTAGATACACAAATATAATTGATAAATTAAATATTTCTAATATTCAGAAACAATAAATAAGAAGAATAAACTAACAAATAATTAACTTGACAATATATTAATAAAATGAAGAAAGAGAGAGAAGATGGCATGTGGATCGAAGCACGCTGATGCGCTGTCCCAGGAAAGTTTATGCCCCCCACGCATGGGTCTGCTGGCACAGATCTTCTATAGATACGACGACCCAATATAGAACCACATCTTCCCCGTCAGTGCGCCTCTAGGGAAGAAAGAAGAGCACGTTCACGCTTATAGATAACTCAAAAGAAACTTAGAAAAATTATGAGGAGAAGAAAATTTTTCTTTATTTCTTTTCTCCCCAATGATCCCTAGAGCCCTTTTTATCTAGACTCTTGGAATAGGGAGGAGAAATTTTTGATTGTTGTTTGAAATGATCTCTAGAGCCCTTTATATAGGCTCAGGCTCGTCAAAAGAATAAGATTCTCCTTCCGTGGATTGATGATGTATCTTCTTGTACTCCTTTGATTCTTCGGCTTATTGCATCTTGGTCGTTCATCCTTCCTTCCTTCTTCGAGGGGCCTTTCCATGCTTGCTCTTGCGCTGGATGCATTACACTTGTCATGGTTTACTTTTTTTGAGAATTTTTTCATGTTTGCTCCCTTGCTTGTGCACGGATGCTTGCCACTTGGCCTTTGACTAATTTAGTTTTCAAAATTTTAAAACATTTAATTTTAATTCAACAATCCCCCACATAAATTAAATATTAAAAAAATTTAAAATCAAAATAAAATTAAAAAAATCAAAATAAAGTGCTGAGTATCTTATATTATGTAATAGGTGTAGGTTTGAACCTTCACTTAGTGACAATTGATTATTTCTGTGGAGCCAAGATGGACTATGCCTTGAACCTTGGTCCATGACTCAGATTTCATCAATAGCACACATAATATAGCGTGAACATGCTCGAAGCGGGTTTGCGCTTTACGGCCAAGGTATCTCTTCATGTGTGTTATTAGGGAATAGCCCACTTTACACAGTCGCGGCTTCACGACTATATGCATATAGGTGAATCCTAAAAAAGGGTACGAGCAAGTAGGTACCCTGCCTCATGGGTCTCGGATTCATTAAGAGTAAAAACTCAACGTAACCCTTAATTTTTATGAGCATTGTTGCCTTAGGGATGGGAAAATCAAATAGTGCTCCTCATTAGTCACCTATCTAGCTTGTTTCTACCCATTGAACCTTTTTAGGTTGGGTTACCACCGTGGTGACTTTACTTATGGGCTTAGCCCCATCCCCCTCGACAACTCTAGAACCATTGTTCTAGACAATCCTTTAGTAAGCTGAAAAGCTAGATTCCTTTCGGATCTTACAAAATTTAGTGCAATCAAGTTATTCTTTAATTTGTATCTCAATGATTTCTGGCGCACTTTCAAGTGCCTATTCATTTTCACATTTGCATTTTCTTGATTGCATTTATCTATAGCAGATCTGCAGTCATAATGAATAGATATAGAAGGTAATGGTGAAATCACAAGAGGTAAATCTATCAATAGATCTCTAAGCCACTCGCCTCAATGCTAGTGGTATCTAGGGCAATCATTTCAGATTCCATGGTGCTCCTAGCCACTACAGTTTGTTTGGTAGACTTCCATGATACAGCTGCACCTCCTAAAAGAAAGACAAAACTAGTAGTGGATTTGGTGTCAACTATATTACTGATCCAGTTGGCATCACTATAGACTTCCAGAACAGTAGGATAACCACAATAGTGTTATCCTAGAGATATGGTATCCTTAAGGTACCTGTGAATTCTTTCTAGAGCAGTCCAATGATCATTATTAGGATTATGAGTATATCTACTCAGTCGATTCATAGAGTATGCAATATCAAGTATGGTATAATTTGCAAGAAATCCTAAAGAACCAATGATCTGGGCATATAAGCTTTGATTGACTGGATCACCTAAGTTCTTCTTTAGATTAAGAGATGGATTATAGGAAGTAGATGACAATCAGAGTAGTAAAACTTTTAAGAATCTTCTCCACATAGTGGCTTTGAGACAAAGTTATTCCATCTTCATTCCTCATGATTTTAGTATTAAGGATTAGGTCTGCTTCTCCTAAATCTTTCATGTCAAATTTTAGAGATAAAAATTGTTTTACTTCATTAATAATTTCTATGTTTGTTCCAAAAATTAGGATATCATCTACATATAGACATAAGATTATAATTTTATTATTCTTCTTTTTATAATATACACATTCATCTGTGTTATTAATTTTAAATCCATTAGTTAGGATTATTTCATCAAATTTAAGGTGCCATTGTTTAGAGGCTTATTTTAGACCATAAAGAGATCTAATCAACCTACATACCTTTTTCTCTTGACTTGGGACAATGAAACATTCGAGTTGGTTCATGTAGATCTCTTTATCTAGGTCCCCATTCAAGAAAGCGGTTTTAACATCCATTTGATGTATAACCAGCTTATGAATGGTAGCCAAGGCAACAAAAATCCTAATGGTAGTGATTCTAGCTACAGGGGCATAAACATCAAAGAAGTCAATCCCAGATTTTTGAGCACCTGAACTAATTAACATAGAGTTAATCGTATCCATTAAGGTTCTATTCTTTCTCTCAGCTACTCCATTAGATTGGGGTGAATAAGAAGCTGTCACTTCATGAATTATCATATGTTCTTCACAGAACTGGGTCAACTCAAATGAGGTATATTTACCTCTTAAGATTTTAATCTTTTTATCTGGTTGGTTTTCAGCCTCTGTTTTATAGACTTTGATTTTTATTTAGGACCTCATTTTTAGCTTCAATAAGATAGAGGTAACAGTATTTAGAAAGATCATCTATTAAAGTTATAAAATATTTGTTTTTACCCCTTGAGGTTTTTCTTGAGTCACATATATCACTATGTATGAGTTTAAGAAGATCAGAATCTTTACTTACAGAGTGGAAGGGTCTTTTAGTAATTTGGCCTCTACACATATCTCATATTTGTCATTATTCTTAAGTTCTGATTTTGGGATTAAGTTCAAGTGCATTAAAAATCAAATATAATGATCAAAGATATTTTCTCACAAAAGGTCTATGACTCTCTTTTATAGACTTAAGACTCATGTGCCATACATGGCTTGTTGGCGGGATCATTGAAACTACTTCCTAATCAGCCATATGAGGTGAAATTCAAATTCAAATTCAAACTTCTCCCATGCAGGGCACATACTGAAAATCAAATGGAGAAGAAGAGCAAATGGGTTAGACCCATTATTGACTTTAGTAGTACTCTCACCAATGGCTAAAATCAAGCCTAGGGTGGTGAGCAAGAACCGCATTTGATTCCGCCACCTCCTAAAGTTTTGACCATCAAACTTTTCAGATTTAGCACTAAGATTTTCAGATGTGTGGGAAGCCATTAATTTGTAGCTTAATACAATTTTGACATTTGTAAAAATGAGAAGGTTTATGTCAAATTATTGCACCGATATCTAATTTCAACTTTATATGTCTAATTGAAAAATCCAAAGAATAACAGCCAAATCAGCTCCAGATCGGTTGTGGAGCACTTGGCTCACTTAAGTACTAGCTTTTCTTAGGCACGTATGTTTTTTTGACAAGTTTTTCTTAGACACTGTTATTCAATAGATAATTTTACTAAATATCGTTCAATTTTATCCTAAGTGCAATATTAAGCTAACTCCTATGAATTAACCAATTTCTGAATTTCCATTTGAATGGAATCTAGAAATTACTTCGTAAGGAGTCCAAATTGAGGTATTAATAAACCTCTTGGAGGTTAAGCAATCTAATATTTTGTTTGAAAAATTAAGTACTAAAGTAAAGCTAGCATAAATGTGTAACAGTTAAAATATAACAATTTACAATTATGCAGCAAAATATATAATAAATGTTGTAATTTAAAATCTAGTGCTAACAGTAAATAAACTTTTCTGGATTGTTAGCCTAGATGCACAAATATAATTGATAAATTAAATATTTTTAATATTCAGAAACAATAAATAAGAAGAATAAACTAGCAAATAATTAACCTGACAATATAATAATAAAATGAAGAAAGAGAGAGAAGATGGCCTGTGGATCGAAGCACGCTGATGCGCTGTCCCAGAAAAGTTTATGCTCCCCACGCACGGGTTTGTTGGCACAGATCTCCTAGAGATACGACGACCCAATACAGAACACGTCTTCCCCGTCAGTGTGCCTCCAGGGAAGAAAGAAAAGCACGTTCACGCTTGCAGATAACTCAAAAGAAACTTAGAAAAATTATGAGGAGAAAAAAAAATTTCTTTATTTCTTTTCTCCCCAATGATCCCTAGAGCCCTTTTTATCTAGACTTTTGGAATAGGAAGAAGAGAAATTTTTGATTGTTGTTTGAAATGATCCCTAGAGCCCTTTATATAGGCTCAGGCTCGTCAAAAGAAGAAGATTCCCCTCGTGCGGATTGATGACGTGTCTTCTTGTGCTCCTTTGATTCTTCGGCTTATTGCATCTTGGTCGTTCATACTTCCTTCCTTCTTCAAGGGACCTTTCCATGCTTGCTCTTGCGCTAGATGCATGACACTTGTCATGGTTTGCTTTCTTTGAGAATTTTTTCATGTTTGTTCCCTTGCTTGTGCACGGATGCTTGTCACTTGGCCATTGACTAATTTAGTTTTCAAAATTTTAAAATATTTAATTTAATTCAACAATATTTGTCTAGAGTCAACCGGCAAAGCAGCAAAAGAAGAGAAGATGGCCTAATTTTTCAAGGTCGTAGAGTCAAGAGGACTAGCCGAGGCAACTGCCCAACCTTTCCTAACCACGATTTCCCTAGTGAGAAGTATGTTCTTTGTAGCTAGCTAGATATTATTAATTCATTTTAGGATGGCACTACTCTGGATGGTTATACCGAAGAAGCACAATAAACTTCCATGGTTGACATAACACTTTTAAGTCTCAGCACCATCTTAAAACTTCAAGAGAGATCGGAAGTAAATGAAATGAATGTGGTCTACTGGAGAGCAATTGCTAGAGAGCTCGACTTGATTGAGAGGGTGTCATAGTGTGATGCTGCATATAATTAGTTTTCTGGTTTGACTGGAGATGTAGAAATTGATAATTGAAGCATGCTGATGAAGAGAGTAGCCAAAGAGAGGTTCCTTGAGCAATGATCATGCTAAAAGTATATAGAGCTGCTATTATCTAGAGTGAAGGAGATGCTGGCCAAGTTGAGATCAAGAAGTTTTTTTTTTTTTTTAATTCCTTTCCAAGTAAGTTGTAGATATTCATGCGATGCGGTCCTGAAGTTCAAATTTGGTACAATAGACAACAAATGAAGGACGTGATGGCCTTTTATCTTGATATCATGCAACATAATAAAATAATACAAAGCATAAAAAAGGATTGTTCTTTTCAATAAATCACTCTAATAGCATAAGGCCCTGTTTAGGTGAGCTATTGGCAGTAGAGCTGTTGGAAGTAGAGCTGTCTGAAGTAGAGCTGTTATAAAAAGCTGTTTGCTGTTTGGTAACTACATTCGTAAAGTGCTGTGGTACTTTGTTTTGTGTTTGGTAAACAAACTGAGAAAGTACTTTTGTATGACAAAATTATCATAAAGGATATTGCATAGTATTATACAACAGAACATAATAAAACATAACATATATTAATACATAAATATATGATATAGTATAATATTTTTGTAATATAAAATAATATTATTATAATATAGCATAATAGTAATATAATTATTAGAGTAAATTAATATTTGGTAATATAACATAATATTAAATTATTTAACATAACATATTAATGTATTATGATATAATGTAACATATATTATATTTATAGTATAATACAATAATAAAGGTATAAAATATTATAATTATTAGTGTAAACAATTAATAATGTTGAAATATATTTATTTATTATCTTATTCATTCATTCATTCATTCATTTATATAAATATTTATTTATTTATTTTTTCTTTCTTTTATTTTTTAAAATTTTCTTTTCTTCTCTTTTTTTTCTTTTCTTTTCTTCTTTTTTTTTTCTTTTTCTTTTTCTTTTCTTTTTTTCTTCTCTTCTTCTCCTTCCTCTCCCCCGTTCTCCTTTCTTCTCCTCCCGCGCGGCCAGCGGCGCCGGAAGGGGGCCAGGCCGCCACGGCTGCGGGAGGGGGCCGGGCCGGGGCCGGCGGCGGCCGTGGGAGGGGGTCGGGTTGTGGCCGGCGGCGGCCGCGCTGGCCCCCTGGGAAGTGCTCTCCTCCCGCGAGGCCGACAGTGCCGGGCCAGGCCGTGGCGGACGTGGGAGGGGGGCGGGTCGTGACCGCCAGCGGCCGCAGGAAGGGGGAGAGCACCCCCTTTTTCTTCTTGTTCTTCGACCCCTCCCCACCGTGGGACCTCCTTCTTCTTCGACATCGCCCCTTTTCCGTGACGGGGACATCGTCGCTGGCAGCGGCCGCGGGAAGGGGAAGACCACCCGTCTTCCTCTTCTTCGGCACCTCCCCACCATGGGGGCGGGGGAGAGGGAGGGGGTGCGGGTGCGGCTGCGGGGGAGAGGGAGGGGGTGCGCCGGCGGGGCAGAGGGAGAGGGTGCGGCTGTGGGGGAGAGGGAGTGGGGTTGGGTGGGAGAGGAAGAGACGGTGAGAGAGAGGTTTTTGGGAGGAAATTTTTTTTAAAATGGGGGTATTTTGGTCAAAAATACAGCTTTTCGAAAAAGCTAAAAACAGCATTTTCGGAAAGCTCTAAATTGGAGCTTCCTCCCAAAAGTTGTTTTCAGCTTCCCGCAAAAGCTGAAATAGCTTTTCAGAAAATTTACCAAACACCATTTTTTAGCTAAAAGTACTTTTGGAGGGTCAGAAAGTGCTTTTTGACCCTCCAAAAGCTTCCCCAAATAGGGCCTAAATATCATGCATAATATGAAAAAGTATACCTACTAAGACATACTGAGGCCACAAAAGTACACGGCCTTCTGCAAATTACAATCCCAGCCACTTCAATACATGCAATGACCTAGAGCTTTGTCTAGCTCTGACTCTCATACTGCAGGTCAAGAGGATACTTTGCAAGATAAGCTTGAATTTTGGAGAATGAGAAACATTACCTTTGGTGCCTCTCTCTCTCTCTCTCTCTCTCTCTCTCTCTCTCTCTCTCTCTCTCTCTCTTCTTAGTATGTGTGGTGGCCTGAATTAGTTTGGGACACCCTACTTAAGACTCTAAGAGGCCGCCTTTCTTATTTAATAGAGAAGGGAATGCCTCCTTTACTTAATCCGCATTCTACCTTGGATGCCCCTCTTGGAGAATCCTAGGTAAACCATAAGTCCAAGAGAGAGAGGAAAGGAGAGTCGGCCCTCGAGGCTGCCCCCTACATATGATGGTGCATATATGCACCCGCCCTATAAGGCAAGGGCACCAAGACCAGGCCGTCCTCTCATCTTCCAAATGCGCGCCCTATTTATGGTGCTTGGTTTCCCACCCCAACTTGGATCTAAACCATATGGCATAGAGTTAACCCATGTTCAGTCTTTCTTGACCCAACCTAGCTTAATCCATGTATCCAGACTATTTCTTTAGCCCAATTTTTTTTTTCGATTGAATGTAGACCTTACTCGATCCAATCTGTGAGAGAACAATTAAATGGAATCTCATTCTAATAGACTTGGAGACAGATAACATATGCTTGATGTATTACCAAGGTAGGTCAACTAAGGTTCCTACTCACTAAAGACCTGCCCCTTCAAGTCCACTTAGTCACACATCAGTAATGGTTCGACATTGGGATATGGAGCCCATATTGTATTATTGAACCTCTTGGTAAATAGCATGAAATCGGTTGATCATCCTAATCCTGGACAAGCCACGCCCTACAATTCAATCCCTATATTGCAGGATTCTCTCATGACCATCGAGCATGGTACCTTCAAACTCTTGACCACATGGTTCATAGTCCATTAGAATCCTGGATCATGTTAGACACTTTTTATGAAAACTATTCGCACAGATATTTTTTAGAACATGATTCATTATTAACAATAATAATGTTCCAAAGCAATTATTTTTAAAACTTTTCAAGTTACCATCTAATTGGGTTTGATATATTTGACCATGTCTCTATTCTAATATTGATACTATACCATTATGATGATTTCCATGTTGGAGACTCTTATCCTCACTTGTATCCAAATCTAGTAAACTAATATGCTCCCTAGCTATCAAGGACAAAGTTCAGGTGTTATTGTCAACATAGGGTTTGGCCACAAATTTACTAGTCTCTAAATATATCAAGGGGTTCCGACCTTCAAGTCAAGAGACTATTTGTAAGTATGTGCATTTCATTTGCACCTCTACCACTGGCTGTACTTTGTGAGTAGATTGCAAGTGTTCACTATTCAATATGATGATACACCTGAATGTTATTGCGAGGTCTAATCTCGATGATAGAGGAACTCTACTCCATCATTGTCTACCTCGAAAATTTTATAGCTACGATGCCTGCTATGAATAAACTTCAAGTATGTAGGTCAATCCAATCCTCCTATGGATAAAATCCTAACCATTTGAATAAATGTCCATAGTACTCATGGAAACCTCATCCATGATTTCTCATCTATTCTTAATGTTAAATATGCAATTGCTTTTTAGGTCATACCCCACTTTCAACAATAAAACCATGTCCACTTCAAGAAGAAGATGGGTCATTGAGACGTCTTTATGTCCACTTGGTCAGAAGTTGAAGTTGATCAACCAAATTTTAGCACTTTATGGCCTTGATTCTTCTTTGATTTGCAAATTGTATTCCTATTGATGTGGCAAGCAAGTTGCTACCAAGAAATTGACCTTCTCCCTTTCTCTCTCACACGCACATAAATCTTGCTAACTGGCCTTACATAAACATAGTCCATATATCCTATCCAAGTTGACCAACCTTATTAAGCCAAATTCAACCAACTAGGTTAAACTTAACCTAAAATTAACTTAGATTATACTCAATAAACTTGGCTAACTAATTATCACTTTGTAAATTAGCTGTGGAAAAAGGCCCTATGTGCTGAAACATCAATTAAATTCCAATAATTTGCTTTGGAAACACAAAGTCAACTATGAAACCCTGAACTATTGTGCAAAATGCATGATTGTCTGTGCGGACTACACTTGCCTTCCTTTCAAAGGTGTCACAAAAATTAAATAGCAAAGGAGCTTCGAATTTGAAAGTTCATTTGGCTGCGAAAAACATGAAGATTTTCCGAAATACCAGTGCGTTAGGACTTTGTAGCTATAGGTTTGGTTTAGTTGGGGCCATTTGTGGCAGATACACTAAACCTGTTTTGAAGCCATTCTAGATAAACTTTGATGGGTTTGTTGTATATAGTGATGGTGTAGGCTTTATTATTGGATATCATTATGGATGGTTAGCACAAGATGGTCCTCATTTAATCATGAAGTGTAACGTCCCTCAAGTTCAACTTAATGTCACATGAGAGAGAATATATGCGACTATTTCTATACTGCAGGTGTGAGGACCTGTGTGGACGTGTGTTTAGTCCCACATCGGTTATTCGCTGGGTAGATCTTGAGTACTTATACATGATCAAAGTCTAAATAATATTTTCTAGCTAGCCATTTTGGGTGAGGTCCTGCGTTGTAACAAATGGTATCAGAGCGGGCCCGGCTCAAACCTATATAGACTAGGGGACACTGCAGCACGAATCCATTAGGGCTGACCACAGGGCGATCGTAGTGTTTGTGATTAGATTTGAAAGAATTTGATCCCTTAACCTGACGAGGATATCAGGGCTTGAACGGGAAGAGTATGTGAGAATCCGTGCGGGCGCGTGTTTAGTCCCACATCGGTTATTCGCTGGGTAGATCTTGGATACTTATACATGATCAAAGAACCCAAATAATACCTTCCAGCTAGCCATTTTGGGTGAGATCTTGGGTTGTTACAGCAAGATTCCAACATTTAGCTCGAGGGAGATTGCATGACAATTAACGTTGTTCTATGATAGGATGATTCCTGACAACCATGTAGGTTGTATTAGACACCTATCATTAACCGGAGACGATCTCGTTCGAGACCTTTTATCAATTCATTTAGACTTTAATGACCATGTTTTTTCAAGAGCACAATGACCATTTTTTCTGAATGTTTGTTGACAAAATTAAAACATAATTTGATAGCAGTGGAATTATTTATTTTAGAAGTTCTCCTCCACAAATTCTGTCGTGAAACTTTACCCTAGTGATCTGCAATCAATTCATTTATGTTCAAAACCATCTATGCTTCACGTAGTAGCTTGCCTTTTTTAAGGGTACATCGCGGGGTCATTTGACCCCAAACTAATTAAATCCTTTGCGAAGAAGTTCTTACAACTAATTTATTTTTATTTTAAATTTAAATTTATTTAATAAATCAAATAAATTACAATTTAAATACCTTTATAATTTGTCTTGTAAGATTTTCATATACGAAACAAATATAATTGTTATATTTTTATCTGTTTTATAATCATCCAACCTATTCTCATGCCGACTATATACGTGGAATAACCTCTAGTGCCAACTCCTCTAGCCTACTTCCATTAATCAACTTCTTTGGCCACTGTCGCATAACCCATGAAGCAACCTCGTACAGTGCAAAGAGAAGCGCAAACGTACAAAATATGGTCCAAGAACAAGGTATGAACCTACATATTATCAATCTATTTATTAAAATATATCTTCTCCCGTGATACAATTGCTAACTCTAATACTTGATGATTTAATTAATAAGCATGATAACTGATACTAGTCACGCGCATCATCACACTCTTCTTCTTCTTCTTCTTCTTCTTCTTCTTTAGTACAACGGTTACTCACATAACTCTGGTGTGAATGCACACAAGTCTAGCATGAGTGCAACCAATAAAGTGGAGAAAAAAGAAGTTGGCATAGAGATAGAGGGGCTGTTAGATTTTTATTAAATAATAATTAAAAGTTTTCATACTTAAAACATATATATTATGTATATATGTTAAG
The DNA here is from genome assembly GCF_009389715.1 of Phoenix dactylifera. NCBI lineage: Eukaryota > Viridiplantae > Streptophyta > Magnoliopsida > Arecales > Arecaceae > Phoenix > Phoenix dactylifera. The sequence continues at coordinate 28,060,249 of NC_052392.1, read as the reverse complement.
AAGGGAGTGTGGTGTGGATGGTTGGTGTGCCCGCTTGAGGTGCTTGAGGTAGGTGGTTTGAATCTCTGTTCCCTCCTTTTTTAAATCTCTCATATGGAGGATTTATTTACGTGAAGGCTCGGTTCTGTGCCTGTGCTCGTCCGACCCGACGGTCTTTGCGCTCGAGCCTGTGCTCGCTCGGCCCTGCTCGGCCGAGGTTACTTGCGCCTCACAGGCCCTGCTCGTCCAAGGTTCCTTGTGCCTGTGCGACTAGAGGTTCTTTGCGCATGTGCCCTGCTCGTCTGAGTTTCCTTGCGCTCGTGCCTCTGCTCGTCGGCCCTGCTCGTCCGAGGTTCCTTGCACCTGTGCGACCCAGAGCTGAGGTCGTCCAAGAGACTGAGGCCCTGCTCGTCCGAGGTTCCTTGTGCCTATGCTCGTCCGAGGTGCCGAGGCTGAGGTCGGACCACAGGTGCAATGAGCCCAGAGGAGCCGAGGTCGGACAACAGGTGCGATGAGCCAAGAGGCGCATGAGTCGTGCTTCGCACCCTTAGCACGAGGAGCCACGTCGCTTCCTCGATAGCACCTCTTCGCAACCGACCTCGCATCCGCTGGCCATACTCCCAGTGTTTTTTCAAACTTTCTTACCGGTTTTGACCGTTGGATCGGTTTTGGGTCGCGTCTGTCCCGAAGAAGTCTATAAATAGACCTCTTCGGATTAGACAGGAGACATATATAATTTGAAAGCAGAAAACTACTATTCTCCCTGTTTGCTATTTTTCTTTCAATCAACGGGCTTGCTGCATACTGATTCTGGGTTCGAAAGCTTCTTTGATCCGTGCAAATCATTGAGGCAGAAGGAACAGTGCGAGAGGCTGTTGTATCTCAGGAGTAGAACGCCATCCAAGCCTAGTGCACTGTAAGGCGGCGAAATCTACTTCAAGGAAAGTGACCAACATACCACGCCTCAGCATCTCGGGTTCCATTTTTCCACTTTCTCTATTTATTTTCTGTAAGCCTATTTCTGCCTATTATTTGTTGAAGTAGAGTATTATAGATTTAAAATTTTGTGGGAAAGTATATTCCCAACATTCTTGAAGTAGATTCTCTCCTACATATAATAGGCTAGTACTTAGAGTTACCCCAATGGCCAATGCAAGTGACCCGGTTCCTCCTGAAAAATTTAATGGAAATAACTTTAAGCGTTGGAGACAGAAGATGGAAATCTTCTTAACCACACTTGGATTATTTTCCATAATCTTTGACTCTCCTCCAAATGAGGAAGAGAATGAACCAGCTAGAACTTGTAATTTGGAAGAATTTAAGAAGAAAGACTACCTGTGTAGGGGAAGGATTCTGTCCTATCTTACTGATCCCCTTTTTGATGTCTACTGCACTTTTAAAACCTCCAAGGAGATTTGGGATGATCTTAATAAGAAATATGGTATCCAAGATGCCGGAATGGACAAGTATGCTGCTAGTCAATTCCTGTCTTATAAGATGGTTGACACCAAGCCCGTAGTTGATCAAGCCCACGAGTTAACAGTAATTTATCATGAATTAGGCTTAAGGGGAATGGGTATAACTGAGAGCCTTCAAGTTGCTTGTACCATTGACAAGCTCCCACCTTCTTGGAAAGACTTTGGGTTATCCCTGAAACATAAAACCAAGGATATGACAATGAAAACTCTATTGTCTGCCATTAGGATCCAAGAACAACACCTTGAGAAAGATAATGAGCAACTCATGAATCCTGAGCTTCTAACCAAAGTGAACTTTGTAGAAGGCCAGAATAAGACCCATAAGTTCAAGAACTCCAAATTTGAAAAGAGTGGGCCTAGAAACAAAAGAAAACTTATAAAGCCAAAATACTATATCAATAAGAATGATCGGAAGCCGATTTGCTACAATTGTGGAAAACTCGGTCATATGGCTCGAGTATGCCGGATGAAGAAGAAGAAGTATCAGAACTATGAACATGCGCCTTCTCAACCTGCAAATCCACAAACCAATATGGTGCTATCCAGTACTGGTCCTACTAGTACTGATGATCGGTATGTAACTTTAAGTCCAGAATTAAATTTGGCAATTTGCTCTACCGATTGGTTAGTGGATACAGGTGCGAATGTTCATATGTGTACTGATCATACCCTTTTTACTACTTATCAGGTCCGGAGCGGCCTAACAGTAACTATGGGGAACTCCACCTCGGCACGAGTGCTTGGAACTGGAAAAGTACTTCTAAGGCTTACGTCTGGGAATGTGCTTACACTATTTAATGTGTACCATGTGCCCGATGGAAGGAGGAATCTGATCAGTGGATCTCTTCTAAATAGGAGTGGTTATTCTTTGTTATTTCAATCTAAGAAAGTGATTATAACAAAGAATGGAACATTTGTAGGCAAAGGCTATGAGTGTGATGGCTTGTATGTAATAAATAATGTATCTTTGGATTTTCCTTCTGATAACAATAATAAAATTGTGCTTTCAATATGTTCTTCATCTCTTTGGCATGCTAGATTAGGACATGTGAATAATAATACTATTATAAGAATGATTAGCTCTGGTTTATTACCTAATGTTTCATTAAATGAAAAGAAAAGGTGCCAAATTTGTGTTCAATCTAAACAACCTAGAAAACCATTTAAAATAGTAAATAGAAATTCAACTTTATTAGAATTAATACATTCAGATGTATGTGATCTAAATGGAACTTTGACTAAAGGGGGTAGAAGGTATTTCATTACCTTCATAGATGATTATTCTAAGTATTGTCAAGTTTATTTAATGAAATCTAAAGATGAAGCATTTGAGATGTTTAAGACTTATAAATCTTTAGTAGAAAATCAACTTGACAAGAGAATAAAGATTCTCAGGTCAGACAGAGGAGGAGAATACACCTCTAATGACTTGAATAAATTCTGTAGAGTTAATGGAATTCTACATGAAGTTACACCTCCCTATTCACCTCAGTCTAATGGAGTGGCTGAAAGGAAAAATAGGACTCTGCAAGATATGGTAAGATCTTTGCTTGCCAACTCAGGTTTACCTGAGGTTTGGTGGGGGGAAGCAATGCTTACTGCATGTTTCCTGCTTAATAGGGTTCTATTTAAAGGTTCTAATAAATCTCCTTATGAACTTTGGAAAGGAAGAAAACCTAACCTAAATTTTGTAAAAGTTTGGGGTTGTTTGGCTAAGGTTAATATTCCTTTAATCAAGAAAAGAAAATTAGGACCTAATACTTTTGATGCTGTGTTTCTTGGTTATTCTCTTAATAGCGTTACTTATAGGTTCTTAGTCATTAGTTCTGATATTAATGGCATAGATAAGAATACTATAATTGAATCTAAAGATGCTTCTTTCTTTGAAGACATTTTTCCATTTAAGGATAAAATAGAAAAGCATTTAATAGATAGATCTAATGATGCATCTTGTAGTTCGCCATCTAATTCTCTAATTATTCCTAATAATGAAAATGAAAATGAACTTAATGATATTAATAAACTTGGTAAAGGAAAAAGAATTAGGAAAAAGAAAGATTTTGGATCTGATTTCTATACTTTTATGGTTGAAGATGATCCTAAAACTTATAAAGATGCTATGAACTCATTAGATTCTATGTTTTGGAAGGAAGCTATTAATAGTGAAATGAATTCACTTATGACCAATAAAACATGGTTTTTAACTGACTTACCACCTGGTAGTAAGGCTATAGGTTGTAAATGGATATTTAAGAAGAAATTAAGACCTGATGGTTCTATTGAAAAATATAAAGCAAGATTAGTTGCTAAGGGCTTTTCTCAGAAAGAGGGTATTGACTACTTTGATACATATTCTCCTGTAACTAGGATAACCACAATTCGTACTTTAATTGCACTGGCTTCAATCCATAATTTGATAATTCATCAAATGGATGTCAAGACTGCCTTCCTTCATGGTGATTTAGAGGAAGAGATCTATATGGATCAGCCAGAGGGATATGTGGCTCAAGGACAGGAAAGAAAAGTTTGTAGGTTAGTCAAATCTCTCTGTGGTTTAAAACAAGCTCCTAAGCAATGGCATAGGAAATTTGATAAAATAATTGTTTCTTATGGCTTTAAAGCAAATGAATCAGATAAGTGCTTATATTCAAAGTTAGAAAATGATTCATGTATTATCTTGTGTTTATATGTTGATGATATTTTAATTTTTGGTACTGATATGAATATGGTGACTGATATCAAAACTTTCTTGTCTAATAATTTTGATATGAAAGATTTAGGTCAGGCAGAGGTAATTCTTGGTAACAGGATTACCAGAATACCTGATGGTATAATTTTTGATCAATCACAATATATTGAGAAAATATTGAAGAAATTTAATAAGTACAACTGTAAACCAGTGAGTACACCTTATGAGCATGGTTTGAACTTGAAGTGCAATAAAGGTGATCCAGTGGCCCAAGAGAAATATGCTCAAATTATTGGGACACTGATGTATGTTGCAAATACAAGTAGACCTGACATTTCTTATGCTATAGGAAAGCTCAGTAGGTTTAATAGTTGCCCTAGTCTTAGTCACTGGGAAGCACTGGATAGAGTACTTAGATACTTGAGAGGTACCATGTATTATGGTTTACATTACTCAAGATTTCCCGCTGTACTTGAAGGATACAGTGATGCTAGTTGGATCACTGATTCAGTGAATCGAAAAGGAACTAGTGGATACATATTCATGTTGGGTGGTGCAGCTGTTGCTTGGAGATCATCCAAACAAACTGTGATCACAAGATCCACTATGGAGGCTGAGATTGTAGCCTTAGATTCTGCAAGTCAAGAAGCAGAATGGTTTAAGAATCTTATGTCTGAAATACCTATTATGGAAAAGCCTATACCTGCTATCTCTTTGTTATGTGATAATGAAGCTGCAATTAATACTTGTAGAAATACTGAGTATAACAAGAGAAACAGAAGACACATTAGTGTGAGACATAAGACTATTAGATACCTAATTAAAAATGGTATCATAACTTTGGAATTTGTTGGATCTAAAGATAACCTAGCAGATCCTTTAACTAAAGGACTGGCTAGAAGCAAAATCATAGAAACATCAAAGGGGATGGGACTGAAACCCATAAGGAATCATTGACAATGGCAACCCAACCTATTCTGACTGGAGATCCCAAGATGAAAGGTTCAACGGGAAAAACAAGTTGTTTAATGATTAGTTAGCACTATTATAAAATGACTTTATGTCATTTGGTCTCTCCCTGTGATGTGAGTGCTAAATACAGCAGAGGTATACGGAAGAGTTTAAAACTCTGAATGAGTCCGAGTCTATGGCAAGGTGCTGTGCTGCGAGCACCCTTGGAGGACTCACCTATGTGAGTGTGACTGTGTGGCCGCAGTCTATGGGGATAAGGGTTTAACCCCTAGAGCACTCATGAAACTGAGATATTGGTGCATAAGGCCAGAAAAAGCACCACCTATAATGAACCCAGTATTTGCATTTGTCATGGGTGAAGTATATAGAAATCTGAACCAAAGGATTTGGTTCAAAGCTTTTTAGCTACCACTATACCTTTCAGATGAAAATATACTTTCACTAGGTAAAGGTTCAAAGCCGCAAGCTACCTTTATTGAAGTCGTGACATAAACAAGCCCAGTTTGACTATTTTTTATTTTATATAGTTTTTGAAAACATTTTAATCAAGTGGGGGAATGTTAGATTTTTATTAAATAATAATTAAAAGTGTTACGGGGGAACTTAGCCACCATGCCCCACGTGACCGGCACGCGCGCCCAGGAAGACTACGGCTGCCCCTTGATCCAGCAATCCGACCTCGGGTCGGATATCTTCGGCTCCGCAGCCCGACCCCAGGTCGGGTGCCCCTTGATCCAGCAATCCGACCTCGGGTCGGATATCTTCGGCTCCGCAGCCCGACCCCGAGTCGGGTGCCCCTTGATCCAGCAATCCGACCCTAAGTCGGCAATCTCTTGACAACAACAGACTGTTCCCCTGAGGCACGCCGCGGCCCCCTGCTCCACTACTCCCTGCAACGGCCGTATCCGGCGCTGCCCCACGATCCCCTGTAACAGCCGTACAAAGCGGAGCTCCACTACGCCCTGCCATGGCCGTACCCAGCGCTGCCCCACGACGCCCTGTAACGACCATGTCAGTGGCAACCCCATCGTGCCACACGATAACCAATCCCCAAAAAAACCCCCCAGCCTGATATATATGCGGCTGGGGGGGAAGGGGAGGGTAAGCAAGATTTTCCAAAGTATTATCTTACCAGCTACCTCTTCTTCTCCTTCGATCTCCCCTAACTTGATCGTCGGAGGGCCCCCACTACCCCGGTGGTGGTGCGAGGCTTGCTTGCAGGTCTCCCGGCGGAAGGCGGAGCGCAACCGAAGTAATTCCAAGGGAACCCCATTCACACCGCTGTGCCAATCGTTCTCGGTTTGGACCCCCAGCAATAGTTGGCGCTAGAGGAAGGGACCGGATCTCAGAGCGATCGTAATGGCACGGCGAGGTGGTCGTGGAGCTTCCAATGCTCCCGGTCGCGGGGCCTCTCGCGCCTCTGGCCGGGAGGCCGCTGCATCTCCAACACACTCTCAGCAACACTCCACCGCCCCACCGCCCATTCAGACGGTCGAAGCCGCCCAGTTCGACCAGCTAACCCAGCAGGTTCGCACCCTCGCGGAGGCGGTGCAGAATCTGCAGGGTGCGATGTCCCGGGCGCCGCAGCGGGCTCAGGAGCCGCCGCTGCCTGAGCGTTCGCCTGTCCTCCTCAACCCGCGCTCCTTCCTCTCCCATGGGGAGGAGCGCCGGCGCGAGGAGGATTCTCGAGCACGCTCCATTCTGCCGGGACCTTCCCACCGGAGCTGCGCGGGGTACGAGAGGCGGGCCCGGGCGCGTTCCCAGACCCCCCAGTCCTCGAGGAACCCGCGCTCCAGTCGGTCCCCCTCTCGCCGCTCCTTGTCTCCCACCCACCGGTCGTGCTCCCTGGACCGGCGGGTGGACGATCTCCACCGACAACTCCAGGTCCTGAAGGGCCATTCCAAAGATCCCTTCGCCGACTTAGAGATCTCCTCCCAGCCGGCGCTTGCCTCGAGGATCCTGCGGACCCCGAATCCGCCGGGGTTCAAAATGCCGGCGATCGAGCCCTATGACGAGGCGGCAGACCCGCGGGATCACGTCGAGAGTTTCAGGACCCTTATGCTCCTCCACGGAGCATCAGATTCCCTTCTCTGCAAGGCTTTCCCGGCAACCCTCCGTGGCCCGGCGAGGGTGTGGTTCGCCGGGCTGGAGGCTGACTCAATCTGGTCCTTCGACCAGTTCACCCGCCTCTTCATCACTCATTTCGCCGTCAGTAGCCGGCGGCGACTGGTCTCCGACTCCCTCTTTGATGTCCGGCAAAACGAGGGAGAAAGCCTGCGGGATTATCTTACCCGCTTCAACAGGGCTACGCTGGAGGTCCGGAACCTGAGTCAGGAGGTAGCTCTTTCAGCCCTGAAGCGTGGCTTCCGGAAGGGCAGACTCACCTTCTCCCTGGACAAACGCCTGCCGCGGAGCTTCCCAGAGCTGTTGTCCCGGGCGAACCAGTATGCGGACGCCGAGGAGGCGGCCGCCCACCGGAGCAAGGAGGCCGTCGAGATCCCTCCAAAGCTTGGGAAGAAAAGGCGGAAAGAGGCACGCCAGAGGAGGAGCCCGACGCCCCAGCGTCGGTGCAGAAGCCCGTCGCCGGCGAAGAACCACGGCGCCCCACGCCCTCGTTCTCCGCCCCGACGTTTCAACCGGTACACCCCTCTCCTGACTCCCCGGGCCCAGATCCTTATGGAGATCAAGGGGCGGGAGGAGCTCCCGGCCCCGAGACAGATGCGGAGGATACCTGGGAAGAGGCCCTCCCGGGCGTACTGTGAGTACCACCGAGACCACGGCCACGACACAGAGGACTGCTTCCAGCTTCGGGACGAGATCGAGGCTCTCATCCGTCGGGGGCGTCTCGGTCAATATGTGAGCGACCGACGTCCCCCCGCAGACCCGCGTCCGGCCGACCCGGCTCCTCCGGAGCCTCGGGAGCAGAATCGACCCGTTGCGGGGGTGATCCACACTATCACTGGGGGCTGCCCCCGGCCCGTGAGGAACGCAGGGGGCTCGACGGAGGCGTCAGGGGCGGCCGTCGCAAAGAGGCAGAGGGTCGGCAATGTAATCACCTTTTGTGTTGAGGATGTAAAGGGGGTTCAGACCCCCCACGATGACGCCATGGTGATCTCCCTCACTATGGCAAACTATGATGTAAGGCGTGTTCTTGTGGATAGTGGAAGCTCAGCTGATATCTTGTTTTACGAGGCCTTCCAAAAGATGGGCTTGTCCAGACAATTGTTGCACAAAATATCCACCCCCCTCATAAGATTCACCGGTGACGCTGTCCCGGCGGAAGGTGTCGTTGAGCTGCCTGTGACTGCGGGCGTCGCACCCGCAGAAGCCACGGTGCGACTCGGGTTCTTGGTCGTCCGTGTTCCCTCGGCCTACAACGCTATCCTCGGACGACCCGGACTGAACGCCCTTCGCGCGGTAGTCTCTACGTACCACTTGCTCATGCGGTTCCCCACGGCGGTCGAGATCGGGGAGGTCCGAGGCGACCGACCGACCGCACGGCAATGTTTCCTAGCGACCCTCAAAGGGAAGAAGCCCGCAGAAGCCCTAAGCGTCGAGTCCCTTGATGCCAGAGACGAGGTGGCCTTGCGGCAGGGGGAGCCGGCCGAGGGTGTGGTCGAAGTTCCCCTCGAGGAAGGCCGCCGGGACCGGGTGGTCCGGGTCGGCGCCAATCTCGACCCGGGAGCTCGGGCCCGGTTGGTGGAATTCCTCCGAGCCAATGCCGATGTATTTGCCTGGTCGGCGGCCGATATACCTGGGATCGGCCCGGAGGTCATTTCTCACGCCCTCAACGTCGACCCGACCCACCGGCCAGTGAAGCAGAAGAAGAGACACTGTGCCCCGGATCGGATCCGGGTGGTCGACCAGGAGGTAGACAAACTCTTGGAGGCAGGATTCATAAGGGAGGTGAGTTACCCCGAGTGGCTGGCAAATGTTGTACTTGTCCGGAAGGCGAGCGGAAAGTGGAGGATGTGCGTCGACTATACCGACCTGAACAAGGCGTGCCCTAAGGATAGCTTCCCGCTTCCGCGGATAGACCAACTGGTCGACGCGACTTCCGGATATCAGCTGCTGTCTTTCATGGACGCCTTCTCCGGTTACAACCAGATAATGATGGCCCCACAGGACGAGGAGAAAACTGCCTTTATAACGGACCGGGGGCTGTACTGCTACAAGGTAATGCCCTTCGGTCTGAAGAACGCTGGCGCCACTTACCAGCGCCTTGTCAACAAAATCTTCAAAGAGCAAATCGGCCGGAACATGGAGGTGTACGTAGACGATATGCTGGTGAAGAGCCGCCAGGCAGACCAGCACATCGTGGATCTGGAGGAGACTTTCACCACCTTGCGGAAGTTTCGCATGAAGCTGAACCCAGCGAAGTGCGCCTTTGGCGCTTCGGCCGGGAGGTTCCTCGGTTTCATTGTCAACCAGCGGGGTATCGAAGCCAACCCGGACAAAATCAAGGCTATCCAAGGTATGTCCCCTCCGACCAAAGTGAAGGAGGTTCAGGAGCTCGCTGGAAGGGTCGCCGCGCTCGGACGATTTGTGGCAAAATCGGCCGAACGCTGCCAACCATTCTTCAAGGTGTTAAAACGCCCGAAAGACTTCCTCTGGACGGCCGAATGTCAAGCAGCGTTCGACCAGCTCAAGGAATACCTGGCGTCTCCTCCCCTGCTATCCAAGCCGCAGGAAGGGGAGATGCTCTACCTCTATCTGGCGGTCTCCCCAACCGCGGTCAGTGCGGTGCTGGTTCGGGAAGAGACAAAGCTCCAGAAGCCTGTGTACTACATCAGCCGGGTCCTACGGGACGCCGAGACGCGGTATACGAAGGCTGAAAAGATCGCCTTCGCGCTGCTGACCGCGACTAGGAGGCTCCGCCCCTATTTTCAGGCCCATTCTGTCACCCTCTTAACTGATCAACCGTTACGACAGATCCTCAGCAACCCCGAGAATGCGGGACGGCTGGTGAAGTGGGCAGTAGAACTCGGTGAGTTCGACATCCGCTACCAGCCTCGACCCGCCATCAAGGCCCAGGTGCTCGCGGACTTCCTCGCTGAGTGCACGGTGCAGGAGGCGGAACCTAGACCGCCGGAAATGCCCAGCCTCGACCTCCCGACCTGGACGCTTCACATCGATGGGTCGTCGAACCCCGAGGGTGGAGGGGCCGGGCTGGTCCTTACCAGTCCTGATGGAGTGATAGCCGAGTATGCCTTGAGGTTTGGATTTCCAGTTACCAACAACGAGGCGGAATACGAGGCCCTAGTCGCGGGACTCAAACTCACCGGGGAGCTCGGCATCCGGCGTTTGAAGGTCTTCACCGACTCCCAGCTGGTGGTCGGGCAGGTCCGTGGGGAGTTCGAGGCCCGGAGCCCGACCATGCAGAACTACGTCCGGAAGGTGCAAGCACTCATTCCCGACCTCGGCAGTGTCGACATCCAGCAGGTCCCCAGAAGCGAAAATGTCAGGGCCGACAGGTTGTCCCGCTTGGTGGGCGCAGAGGCGCACAACTTGTCGAAGGCAATTTACCTGGAGACCCTGGATGCCCCGAGCATCGGCGAGGCTGGAGCGGTGATGGCGATTGATCCGGAGCCGTCTTGGATGGACCCGCTCGTCGCCTACCTCGCCGAAGGGATCCTCCCTGAAGACGAAGATCAAGCTCGGCGACTTGTCAAGAAGTCCGCCCACTACGTACTCTATGAAGGGAGGCTGTATCGGACCTCGTTTACCGCCCCCCTCTTAAGGTGCCTCCGCCCCTCGGAGGCGGCCTACGTCCTCGGCGAAGTCCACGAGGGCGTCTGCGGATCCCACTCGGGGGCTAGGTCCTTGGCGCACAAGATCATGAGGTAAGGCTATTATGGGCCTACCTTGTTGGAGGACTCAAAGGATTATGTACGGAAATGCGACGCCTGCCAGCGCCACGCCAACGTCCAGAGAGTCCCTTCTGTCCCCTTGGCACCAATCACCGCACCCTGGCCCTTCGCACAGTGGGGAATGGATATCCTCGGACCATTCCCCGTCGCTTCAGCCCAGCGGAAATTCTTGATTGTTGCAATCGACTACTTCACCAAGTGGGTGGAGGCAGAGCCGCTGGCCACTATCACGGAGGCGCAAGTCCGGAAGTTCGTGAAGAAAAACATCATTGTCCAATTTGGGGTACCCCGGGTCCTCATCTCGGATAATGATCGACAGTTCGACAACAAGCATTTCCGTGACTTCTGCGAGGAGTTCGGGATCGAGCATCGGTTCACATCTGTGTCGCATCTCCAAACCAATGGTGAGGCCGAGGTGACAAACCGGACAATCCTCCAAGGAATTAAGGCGCGAATCGGTCGGACGGGGCAAGCTTGGGTCGAAGAACTCGAGAACGTCCTTTGGGCGTATCGGACCACGCATCGGACCCCTACCGGGGAGACGCCTTTCAGCCTAACCTATGGCACGGAAGCGGTTGTCCCCGTGGAGCTCGGACTCCCCTCGCCCCGGGTGGCTGCGCACCGACCCGAGGCCAATTCGGAGCAACTCCGAGGGAACCTGGACCTCTTGGAAGAAGCGAGGGAAATGGCGCAGGTCCGGATGGCGATATATCAGCGGAGGGTGGCCCGATATTATAACTCCAAGGTCCGACCAAAACTTTTCAGAATCGGAGATCTGGTGCTAAGGCGAGCCAAAGCATCTCAACCCGCGGAAGGTGGGAAGCTGGCGCCAAATTGGGAAGGCCCGTATAGGGTTCGCTGGGTAAACCGACCTGGCTCCTACCAGTTGGAGGCCCTAGATGGTCGAGAAATTCCAAGGAGCTGGAATTCCGCTAACCTGCGGGTATATTGCCAGTAGAAAGACAAAGCCAGAAAGACAGTTCAAAAATTCATCTCAATAATTCCTGGTTACAATGGCGTGTTCGTGTGATTACAAAGAATTTCCGGAGGGGAATTGGGGAGTAAAGAAAGTAAGGAAGAGGTGGGGACTCCGTGGAGCTGAAGATCCGGGATCCCGAACCCTCCATCCGAAGCAGCTGCAATCCCACCGGACGTGGGTGCTTCCCCCCGGAGGCGCCATCGACGCCTCACGCAAAAGACGAAGAACCGGCGCGGACGAAGAAGTTCGCACTGCTTCTAGAGGAACGCCACATCCAAGGGATATTTCGGTCCTCCCCAGGAGAAGGGGAGGAAAGGAATACAAAGGAGAAGAGCGCGAGGAGGCGCGATCCCGGATGAAGCGTCTAGCGCAGAGCTCAATCGGGAGGTGGGATTGAAAAGAGGGGGGATGTGATCCCGGATGAAACGCCTAGAGCGGAGTTCCACCGGAGAGAATCTTCCTGTTGATCCCAGATGAAACGACTAGTTGGCGGAAGTTGCGAGGGGCGCGCCTCCCGTTCCTCCGGCGGGGGTTTCCCAGCCACGCGCCGGAGAGGAGGTCCACGATCCATGGCAACCTGAACAGCTCCGGCTTGGCAGGCTCCACCGCACCTGCGCTTATATTTATAGCCAAACTGTGGCCCCCTGGTCGTTCCGATGCGGGTGGCTCCAATAAATGCGGGCACATCGAATCAGGAGTCGTTCCGGCTCTCGAGGTTTATCCCCCCACGATCTCCTAAGCGTCGTTCTCCTTAATTGCATTCTTCGTGCAGGACACTCCGGGCGGCGTGTATCCCGCGGCCCACATATCTCCGCACGCGTCCAGGCCGCATCCGCCTCGAAGAACGCGCGTATCGCGGCCGCTTAACTGGCACTCCTCGCAAGCAGCAACTGGCCGGTCCGATTTCCCAGGTAACGCCTCAATTAGCATTTAATGGCCTTCTGGTGTTCCCCAGGCGACGCTTCGAGAGGAGGAGAAACACGATCGCAGCTGGCCACGGAGAAACCCCGTCGAGCGGCAAGTGATAGGGGCGCGACCAACGAGCGGAATTCCCCGAGGCTCGGTCCTCGGATGCCAGGCTAACCCGATGACCATCCCGGGAGCAGACTAGCCTGAAGCCCCGACCGGTCGCCTCGGCTTGCGCCAGCCTTGGCCGACCAACGAGCGGAATTCCCCGAGGCTCGGTCCTCGGATGCCAGGCTAACCCGATGACCATCCCGGGAGCAGACTAGCCTGAAGCCCCGACCGGTCGCCTCGGCTTGCGCCAGCCTTGGCCGACCAACGAGCGGAATTCCCCGAGGCTCGGCCCTCGGATGCCAGGCTAACCCGATGATCATCCCGGGAGCAGACTAGCCTGAAGCCCCGACCGGTCGCCTCGGCTTGCGCCAGCCTTGGCCGACCAACGAGCGGAATTTCCTGAGGCTTGGTCCTCGGATGCCAGGCTAACTCGATGACCATCCCGGGAGCAGACTAGCCTGAAGCCCCGACCGGTCGCCTCGGCTTGCGCCAGCCTTGGCCGACCAACGAGCGGAATTCCCCGAGGCTTGGTCCTCGGATGCCAGGCTAACCCGATGACCATCCCGGGAGCAGACTAGCCTGAAGCCCCGACCGGTCGCCTCGGCTTGCGCCAGCCTTGGCCGACCAACGAGCGGAATTCCCCGAAGCTCGGTCCTCGGATGCCAGGCTAACCCAATGACCATCCCGGGAGCAGACTAGCCTGAAGCCCCGACCGGTCGCCTCGGCTTGCGCCAGCCTTGGCCGACCAACGAGCGGAATTCTCCGAGGCTTGGCCCTCGGATGCCAGGCTAACCCGATGATCATCCCGGGAGCAGACTAGCCTGAAGCCCCGACCGGTCGCCTCGGCTTGCGCCAGCCTTGGCCGACCAACGAGCGGAATTCCCCGAGGCTCGGTCCTCGGATGCCAGGCTAACCCGATGATCATCCCGGGAGCAGACTAGCCTGAAGCCCCGACCGGTCGCCTCGGCTTGCGCCAGCCTTGGCCGACCAACGAGCGGAATTTCCTGAGGCCTAACCCTCGGACGCCTGGCCTAGCGCCGGAAGAATTTCCTGAGGCCTAACCCTCGGATGCCTGGCCTAGCGCCGGAAGAATTTCCTGAGGCCTAACCCTCGAATGCCTGGCCTAGCGCCGGAAGAATTTCCTGAGGCCTAACCCTCGGATGCCTGGCCTAGCGCCGGAAAAATTTTCTGAGGCCTAACCCTCGGATGCCTGGCCTAGCGCCGGAAGAATTTCCTGAGGCCTAATCCTCGGATGCCTGGCCTAGCGCCGGAAGAATTTCCTGAGGCCTAACCCTCGGATGCCTGGCCTAGCGCCGGGAGAACTTCAAGAGTCAGGAGTCGGCGAGGCGCTACCAGGAGTTAAAAAGAGGAAGGACGAAAGTGAAATGAGGAAACACTTTGTTTGCATTAACTTTCGTTGCATCAGGGTCGAGACCCATACAACGTGGCAAAACGCCAACATACAAAGAAAAGAACAAAGAAAAGTACAGAGAGTCAGCTTGGAGGAACCCCTGGGTCGGGAACGGCGAGCGCGTCCGCGAAGGGTAGGGAGACGGTTGGAGAATCGGCAGGCAATGGCATCGGAGGAGAGTCGAGGAGGGAGACCCCACTCAGGTCAATTTCGGGGTATTTAGCGGACACCCTTGCCAGGCCTTCATCGAAGCCTAAGGCAAAGGAGTGGACCCCGCGTCCGACATGTCACGGATGAACTCGGCGGACTGACGATAGGCCCGTACCGCCTGACGCCCGATTTCCGTGCTCTTCTCGGCCAGCGCCGCCTCCGCTCGCTCCGTAATCTGAGCTTTCGCTTCCATGACCTTCGCCACAATCCGGTCGTCCGCCTCGGAGGAGACCCTCAGCAGATCGGCCCGAGCCTCCATGTGCTTCGCCTCGGCAGCGACGCGAGCAGCCTCAGCCTCCTCCAGGCGCGAATGAAGCTCCTGGTTGCTCGCACGAGTCCCCTCAAAGGCCGACTCCAATTCGGCCAGCTTGGCTTCAAGAGATCGGGTTCGGTTGCGGGCGTTGTCGGCCGACTGCTGGGCCTTCTCCCACCTCTTCCGGAAGTCGGCAGCCTTCCGGGACTGCTTTTCGGCCCGCTCCTCCGCCTTCCTGATCTCGCTTTCGAGACCCGAGGCAACCTTGAGTTGCTCCTGAGCCTCCAACAGTTGCCTCTCGAGGGCGGCGAAGCCGAGTGCCCGCTCTTCGGCCACCTGGAGCCTCGTCTCGAGGTCCCTGGTCGTCCTCCCCGCCGCAGCCCGGCCTCCCTCCTCTACAGCTTTCAATCGGCTCTCGGCCCTCGCCAGAAGCCTCGCCTGTTCCTCGTGGCTCTCCTCCAGGCGGATCATGTATTGGGCGAGCTAAGAGGTAGGAAAAATGAGAGCGTCAAAGGAGGAGCGAACGAACAGTCCGACGGCAACGGCAGCAGCACAAGGGAGAAACTCGAGGATGCCTGTGAAGAGAAAGGCGGACGGGGGAGGGCCCCCGGTTAAATAGGCAGAAAGGCGGGTGACGCCTCGGTGACGCCAGAGGACGCCTGGCTACCGAAGGATCGTTCGCGCCCCAAAGGCGAATCGACGCCATTAAGGAAGGATGTCCGCCGAAATCCGCAGACCGCCAGATCAGCGACAACCGCCATACGCCATAAAGAAGGCGGGGAGCTCGGAGCGCGCGCGCCTTTCCGAGGGATGGCGGCGATCTCGAAGCATCACTCCCTTCACCCATTCCCCTCCTGGTTCCAGGCTCGGAAGTGGGGGCTACTGTTATGGGGGAACTTAGCCACCATGCCCCACGTGACCGGCACGCGCGCCCAGGAAGACTACGGCTGCCCCTTGATCCAGCAATCCGACCTCGGGTCGGATATCTTCGGCTCCGCAGCCCGACCCCGAGTCGGGTGCCCCTTGATCCAGCAATCCGACCTCGGGTCGGATATCTTCGGCTCCGCAGCCCGACCCCGAGTCGGGTGCCCCTTGATCCAGCAATCCGACCCCAAGTCGGCAATCTCTTGACAACAACAGACTGTTCCCCTGAGGTACGCCGCGGCCCCCTGCTCCACTACTCCCTGCAACGGCCGTATCCGGCGCTGCCCCACGATCCCCTGTAACAGCCGTACAAAGCGGTGCTCCACTACGCCCTGCCATGGCCGTACCCAGCGCTGCCCCACGACGCCCTGTAACGACCATGTCAGTGGCAACCCCATCGTGCCACACGATGACCAATCCCCAAAAAAACCCCCCAGCCTGATATATATGCGGCTGGGGGGGAAGGGGAGGGTAAGCAAGATTTTCCAGAGTATTATCTTACCTGCTACCTCTTCTTCTCCTTCGATCTCCCTAACTTGATCGTCGGAGGGCCCCCACTACCCCGGTGGTGGTGCGAGGCTTGCTTGCAGGTCTCCCGGCGGAAGGCGGAGCGCAACCGAAGTAATTCCAAGGGAACCCCATTCACACCGCTGTGCCAATCGTTCTCGGTTTGGACCCCCAGCAACAAAAAGTTTTCATACTTAAAACATATATATTATGTATATATGTTAAGAAGGGAGTGTGGTGTGGATGGTTGGTGTGCCCGCTTGAGGTGCTTGAGGTAGGTGGTTCGAATCTCTGTTCCCTCCTTTTTTAAATCTCTCATATGGAGGATTTATTTACGTGAAGGCTCGGTTCTGTGCCTATGCTCGTCCGACCCGACGGTCTTTGCGCTCGAGCCTGTGCTCGCTCGGCCCTGCTCGTCCGAGGTTACTTGCGCCTCACAGGCCCTGCTCGTCCAAGGTTCCTTGTGCCTGTGCGACCAGAGGTTCTTTGCGCATGTGCCCTGCTCGTCCGAGTTTCCTTGCGCTCGTGCCTCTGCTCGTCGGCCCTGCTCGTCCGAGGTTCCTTGCACCTGTGCGACCCAGAGCTGAGGTCGTCCAAGAGACTGAGGCCCTGCTCGTCCGAGGTTCCTTGTGCCTGTGCTCGTCCGAGGTGCCGAGGCTGAGGTCGGACCACAGGTGCAATGAGCCCAGAGGAGCCGAGGTCGGACAACAGGTGCGATGAGCCAAGAGGCGCATGAGTCGTGCTTCGCACCCTTAGCACGAGGAGCCACGTCGCTTCCTCGATAGCACCTCTTCGCAACCGACCTCGCATCCGCTGGCCATACTCCCAGTGTTTTTTCAAACTTTCTTACCGGTTTTGACCGTTGGATCGGTTTTGGGTCGCGTCTGTCCCGAAGAAGTCTATAAATAGACCTCTTCGGATTAGACAGGAGACATATATAATTTGAAAGCAGAAAACTACTATTCTCCCTGTTTGCTATTTTTCTTTCAATCAACGGGTTTGCTGCATACTGATTCTGGGTTCGAAAGCTTCTTTGATCCGTGCAAATCATTGAGGCAGAAGGAACAGTGCGAGAGGCTGTTGTATCTCAGGAGTAGAACGCCATCCAAGCCTAGTGCACTGTAAGGCGGCGAAATCTACTTCAAGGAAAGTGACCAACATACCACGCCTCAGCATCTCGGGTTCCATTTTTCCACTTTCTCTATTTATTTTCTGTAAGCCTATTTCTGCCTATTATTTGTTGAAGTAGAGTATTATAGATTTAAAATTTTGTGGGAAAGTATATTCCCAACAGGGGCAGCTACATAACGTGTTCAAAGAATCTTTTTTGAATGTTTAGTAGCAACTCTGGTGTGAATGCACACAAGTCTAGCATGAGTGCAACCAATAAAGTGGAGAAAAAAGAAGTTGGCATAGAGATGGAGGGGCAGCTACATAACGTGTTCAAAGAATCTTTTTTGAATGTTTAGTAGCAAAGGAGGCGACCTATTCTACGACTTTATTCGACTTTCGGTACATATGACCGGTTTGAAGGGAACTGCAATCTCTAACCAGCCTACGAATGTTGCTGAGCAGCGGATGTACATCCCTCGCCAGTTCTCATTCCAAATTCACTCGATGAGCATGACTGAATTCTTTTTAAGAAAGATGCTATCAACCTCTAGTACATGTCTCATATATGTATCCTCTTGTGCAACCTTGAGCTCCGCCCCTATATCTATCATATCAAAGATGTGTCTCCTCCAACTGCAAGCAGTCTAGAGTCATAACTCTTGATGTCGAAGGCTTGGGTGTCCAGGAGATTAGTTATCCCAGCCGAAACTCCAAGATTAGTGAGAGGAAGGTATCCGCTTTCCATCGCTCCCCGATCCCTTCGAGGGAAGAGAGGAGGAGGAGATGAGGGCGGTGAGGGGATCCGTGGTTTCGTCAAGGCCGATCTCCATCTCCAAGGCGGCGGCCATCCTCGCCCGCTTCGCCGCTGCTAAGACGGGGGCCCGGCCGGAGACCGCCGCCTACCTGAGGCGCGCCTCCACCGCCTTCGACGAGCTCGTCCAGTTCCACCGCGAGATCAAGGCCGTCCGGAGGAGAACCGAGTTCGATGCCCCGAGGAAGGAGGACGAGGACAGCGGCAGCGATGGCTTGAAAGAGGAGAAGAAGAGGAGGGGGAAGAAGAAAAAGGAGAAGGCTGGGATGGAAGACGGTAAACTGCGTGGA
This sequence comes from Phoenix dactylifera, assembly GCF_009389715.1. Taxonomy (NCBI): domain Eukaryota; kingdom Viridiplantae; phylum Streptophyta; class Magnoliopsida; order Arecales; family Arecaceae; genus Phoenix; species Phoenix dactylifera. The sequence goes on along the minus strand of NC_052392.1, from coordinate 28,041,746 downwards.
GAGATTGGCGCCGTGGATGGTAGGGATTCGATGGAGGATGAGGGAAACAGTGGAAGAGGAGTCGGATTGGAGTTGGAGGATAGGAGAGATGGGAAGAGAAAGAAGAAGAAGAGAAGGAGGGAGACCGAGGAGGGGGACGAGGGCAATCTTGAGAGAAAGGAGGAGGAGGTGGACGAGGAAAGGCATGGGCAAAGGAGGAAGAAGAAGAAGAAGAAGGATAACGGAGAACGAGAAGAGGAAGGAGTTGGAGTCGGTTTGGATGGTGAGGGAAGGGATGGAGATAGGAAAGAACGAAGAAGGTTGGACAACGAAATCGAGTGGCGCAAGAAGAAGAAAAAGAAGAAAAGGAAGGAAATCGAGAAAGAGGATTAGAAAATCTGACAAGGAGGTCTTGGATTTCATTGTTATTTTTGTGACAAAAATGCATCTTTGTTTTACTATTATCTTCCCCTCCAAAAGAGAACATTTTTAGAAATACTCAAAGACGGGCATCACGCTATTGTGATTGCTTGTGATTTCATTTTCAAATGAAAGATTTGTGGATGGCTTGTTACAAGTAGTGGCTGGATTTCCTACATTCTACAGCAAGGTGAGGGCTTTTGAACTAGAAATTTTAGAGCATTTGGATCGTTTTATGGTAGAAAGTTCATTAATCGTAGTCTCCAATGATTTTGTTTGTTAGCTTTACAATTCACAATCAACCTGGTGGAGCTTGAATTGAATAGCATTGTATCTGTCTTCTGAGGTCACTTACGAAAACTTCCAGCTTGTAGTCCACCTTGAGCGTGAGATATATGTTTCAGACGTGTCTGATATGCTTGAGTGCTGCTGTAATGTAGTTATTCTGTAAAGATGATTTTTCTGCTATAATTCGTTACATTTTAGGTGATGGGCTTTATAGGAAGAGGGCTCTCCATTTTTGAGATCTAAAAAATTCTAATATCCTTGTATCAATTGATCTATTTGCCATTCTACTGTATTATACTAGTGCAATTTTGTGAGTCCGTGGCATTGTGTACAATTGGTAATACATTTGTTCTGATGAATTTAACTGACAATGCCTCTGTTGCTTCTATCCCCTTAACTCTTCATGGAAAAGTAATTATGCTGAAACTTGAAAGCTTCTGTTTTCTATTCCAAAGCAATTAACATACTTCTGTGAATCATGATCACGAAGATGCTAGTTGCAAAATATAAAGTTTCTTTTCTCCACTTGTTGCTTATATCAAATTCTGCAGTATATTAGGAAAAGAGAAGGTACTGTCAAGTGTTGAATTTGTGGTGCAGTAGATCACTTGAAGCTTGTTGGTTTAGTGGGAATAAACACCATGCTACTGATTGCAGAGTAGGAAAATTAAAAAGCTGAGGAATCATTCTTGTGGAACATTTTCTTCAGTTTAACTAATTGACTTGGAATTTTCAGCTCTCTTTACTTGAATGTGGTCCAAGCAAAACAAACTTACCAAAATTTGTTACTTATTGGGAAATGATAAAATTCTATCTCCACTGTCAGATATGATACGAAGAAATGGATTGGTCTATCTATGAAGATGATGTAAGTGCCTCCAAGGTCTATCTCTCTCCCCCATTAAATTTCTTGACATTTCGAGAGCCGAGTTTTGTATTTACGAAACTTGGTTTTGAATTTTATTTTTTTGGTTGGTTTGTCAAATTTTGAGCAAGCGCATTAGGTGGTAGAGAAAATTAATAATATCCTACTACCCTCTCTTCATGCATACAAAACCTATCCTTTCTAGTTTGGTTGGAAATTATTCTTGTAACGGTAATTGTCATCTCTATCTTAACCTTCTGATGTTAGATAAAATTTCATGTAATTGTTGTATATATTTGTTGACACCTTCCCCATTACAATCAAAATTAAATTTCATGTAATTGTTGTATATCTTTGTTGACACCTTCCCCATTACAATCAAAATTACAAAGAGAAACTAGTAATCTCACCTTCTAGTGATAACCCATTCTTTAACTTGATAAAAATGAATTCTTTTGGCACAAGCATCGCACGCTGACATTTCATAAGTTTTGTGAGGAAAGAGTCTCTCTCTCCCTCTCTTCCTCTCTCTCTCTCTCTCTCTCTCTGGCTCTCTCTGACACACATGCTTGCACATTTTCTTATCTCTAATACATGGGTCTTCCAAACTACCGCAGAAATTGGAAGGGAGAAGGTCTTGCTTTTCAATTAAACCCTATAAAATCAGAGGAATTTGGAAGAAAGGATGACATAGGTTGTTATTGAAGGAAGGAAAACATTTTTTCCTGCATGATTATGTGTTGCAGGCAGGCTCCATTTCTTGGACTTTCTTTAAAGAGTCAGAGAGGAAGATGACGGGTTCATGTATCAGAAGGGTTGCCTTTTGGTGTCTGCTCAACGAGATTTCGCAGCAATGCTTTGTTATCCTTGATCTGTTGATCAAAAAGCAGCACTGAGCCAAATCTCAAAGCAACCATATACATTGAAGGGTGTCATCCATGGAAAATCTAGGGCTACATCTTTTTACAGTTTGAACACAACCAAGCAAGTGATCAAAACTCAAATCTAGAGTGCACTACATCTGGTCGACGGTCATGGTAAGGATTTTATTGATTAAGAACAAAGTGTAAGATTGCCATTGGCATTGTAAGGTAGACCTTGTATTTGTTATCTCTGTTGCCTCCTGGATCCTCTACCGCCAAGGATTAGAACTGGACATTACCTGTTAGAACACCAGGGAATGAAGTTAGAAGCTCAAATCTCAACTTTTGGATTCATATGGGATTGTTAATGATATTTCAACTGAACTTAATTATTTTCACACAACAGAGACTAATAAAGGAGTCGCCGACTGGTTCTTCATGGATCTATGTTTTGCCAATTTTATAGCAGGATAAGTTTCTTTCCATAGAAAAATTGTTAAGCTGGTTGCAAACTTCTCTTCAGGAAAATAGAAAATCAAATGCTTGTTAATATGTATTTATTTTTTTGAGAGGGAATGAAGCCCAAATTCACCAAGGGAATGAAAAGTGTTAGTAAGTAACACTGTTGCAGGGGTTGCAGAACTAAGATAGCAATTAGACCTGGTATTCCCTGGTTACGATTTATAAAACTTGCATGGCCGCATGAACATAAGATCTGGTTTTAATTTCTTTCTTCTAGAATATATTCAAATTTCCGGGAAATATGAAAGCAAATGGATATTCTACAATTGTTTTGCCTGAGCTGCGGAGAGTTTATCGTGCCCTTCAACTTCTTTTTCTTTTTTTTCTTTTTTTTTTCTTTTGATTGAAAGATAAAAGAAGTTGGAGGGGTCCTTCAACTTCTAAACATTGTTGTTTTCCATGCTACCCCTTGAAATCTGAACAGCAGAGTTTTTGAGGAGACAAAAGTGGGGAAAGCAGGGTTTGCTTGCTGATTTCTATCGCCTGATTCTCCTGCACAGATAGAGCCCTCAAATGGTGACTTAAACTGGATCGTTGTTAAATATATGGAGTGCAATAAACTATTTACAGATTGCAACTGTTCTATTCTCCCTTGAATATAACTACTGGCAAGCTCAATAACAGTTTTCTCCTACATCTAAACATCATCAATCCCTGGTTTAAAAACTAAGCGTCATAGTATTTTTAATTTTTCTATGAATGACAGCTGAGAACTTTGTGAATCTCCTCGACATAAAATTTGTAGTCTGGTCTTTCATTTGATGATTTTAGGTGACATGAGGTATCGACAAGGATATTAATCACATACTCAGCATTTGCAAAAATTTACAGGGCCTAAATTTCTCATACGACCTTCAGTTCCTTGAGCCAAGCTGTGTGCAGTGGGCATGGATCTGGCTCTCCTTGCGCGAGCGCCTTCTCTGTCAGTGAGTAAAACCAACCATTCCTCCACTTGAACTGTAGCATTTGGCAGGGCAAATATATCAAATATACAAGTTAAAAACCATGAAGTTGGATATTGTAATCAGTGATCATAAGTTACGTCTCTGCTGAACTTGCCTCTTTTACAGCAGTTGGAAAGTGTGAAACAGCCCTAGAATAAGCACAAAGCCTCTCTTCTATTCCTTCATCAAATACTATACCCTTCTCTGCAGCTGCAGCAGATGCTAGCTCCGCAATCAGGTTGGCAACCTGCAACCAGGAACCAGGAACGTTACTTGGAGTCGAAGAGGAAAAGTATAGCACGCTAAGCACCTATAGACATTACACACATTTCATATGTTGGTTCTCATCACAATGTGTGAAGTACCATCGGGGCTAGAAAGATGAATGCTAAAGCTGCATCCTTACGTACACAAATAGGCCTCCAACAGCTTCTCCAATCAACAGATGGATATGCACAACCAGATACCAAGTTGCAAACTAGTCATAGGTTATCAACATCCCAAAAGGGAGCTGCAGAATATGCTCAGCTAGGGGGCCATAAAATGCTTAGGTCAAATGCAGGACTCTAGGAAGGTTGCACTAAAATTAATTAACAAAATTCACAAACGTATAGAGATAGAAAATTAGAAATGAATTGAGAAAAAAATAATGAATGAAGAATTTTTTTTTTTTTGACAACCAATTTTTGTGCAGTGCAACAGGTTCAATAATCAAATGATAATTTTCTATCGCACATTGTACAATCTATAGCTCTAGAATTCTAGTATGCAACTTTGATGGTTGAACAATGTATGGCAATCTCCAAAGTTTTTGCTTCTATCCTAATGATGTTCTTCAGAAACTGTCGGGTGAAGAGATGATTACAGCACATCTGTATGCATGTTACTATTGTTACTAATGCGAACAGAGAGCCAACACAAACCTATGAAATAACACAACAATTTTATACCCATGCCAGGGGAAAATTCGTACCTCAGATCGATATTCCTTCTCCACAGCACCAACCGTAGCCCCTGGATGTCGAGCTCCAACAAGCATGAAAGCTGAGATCCATATCAATTTCTCTAGCATTTGTTTCTGAAAAGGTTCCTTTTCAAGGACCTGAATCCAGTAAAACGTGCACATGGTGATCTCTGGGAAACTCTTTGTGGGGTTAATGAGAAGGGGGGAAATACACTCATCAAAATTAAGTTGTAATTTGCAAGTAAATTTAAGTTCTGATTTGCAATTAAAGTTAAGTTCTTCATGTGAGATCTAAAAGATCAAGTTTGACAGAAGACAAATGAACACTAACATAAAAATATGAGTAATAGGTTTATGTGGTTGGTTGTTACTACATGCATACATACATACATACATACATACGTGGCTGCATTGAAGGATGAAAAGAAAAATTTGAGATACAAGAACATTAGTTGCAAGCTATAATTTGATGTGGATAACCTGAGATATCAGTTGCAAACTATTTTGTCAGCCATGAAGGCTACAAGAATAATTGTTATATTGCTGAGACATGCTTAATCTTTCCACGCAGAAGATAGTGCAAAATTAAGCATGCATGCATAATTTCATTGTTGAGTTTGTCATGAGCCTTAAATTTAAATCAAATAGGAAAAATTGCACCAGCACATATTCATAAGTTGGCAATAATGAGCCGACTTGACAGAGTCATTCTTGATCATATCAAAAATTGATGCCACGGAACCCTTGGCATGGAGTTTCAAATTGTGACAGCTGATGAAAGATGGACTATTCCTTGAGGAAAAAGCATTCGTAACCTAACTTGCTGAACTGAGAATGATCTACTTCTGAATGCCATAACAAACAACAGGTTGGCAACCATAGGCAATGGAAGACTGGCTTTACCTACTGCTACAAATTACTGGCCCTAATAACAGAGAACATCAACAAGTCAGTCAACGCACACTTGTATGCGCCACCAAGACAAGGTGGAATATCAGAAGCAAGGAAGGCCCGTGGAACATTTGATTAATGTTGCCATTGGTGAGATATCTTCATAGACTTCATTTTGCTTTGCAACAGCTAATTCCCTATGTTTGCACATTCAGTGTGTTCATGGATTGCATAGTGGATACCATGTGTCTCTTAATCAAGCACGAGCCACCACAAATACTTAATTCTATAAAGAGGTGCTCCATATGCATACCATCCGTACAAACTTCAGAATTTTGCCAAGTACCTAGTCAAGTAAAAGAGACTACCAAAATACAAGGCAAACTAGAAGCATTCAAACATAGCATTATCTTTCTCCATATGCCGGTGATGCACATGAATACAATAGGTGGTGGTCATGCATGAAGTGATTGGAGGTCATCCTCAGCCCATGCGCAAGGGATCTTCTTGGATTACAAGGCTGGTCCTTCTCAAATGTTCTGGACCTCTTATATGTTCCCATGGCTATTTTGTCACAGTGTAAAGTTGTGGATTGTCCATAAGATTCAGTTAAGCCCGGCGGAATATTTCTAGCCATTGATATAGCTTGAAGATGCTTAGCCAAATCATTTTTAGAATAAGAAGCATTTTATCCTTACAAAATAATAAAGCCTTTTTTTTTTGTTATGTAAGTTTTTGCTCCCATTTTGTCTCTTCTGTACTTAATTTTTTTACATCAGTTTTTTTTCCAATGGCAGAATAGAAGTTAAACATGTATTTCCACAGGAACTTGACCGCTCGAAATATAGAACAAAGCACACTACAATCATATTCACTCGAAATAGAACTGTGAAGCAGCTACCTTGCAAGAAAGGCCTCCATTATGGAGCCGTGTAGCTACTGCTGAAGCCCATTTACCATATGCTGCCGTCAAGCCTTCTGGATTGGTATCAGTTTTCCCATCAACTGGAGCTTCTCCAAGTTTGGAGATAGCAAAATAAGCCAACACTTGGTTTGCGTCACTTAAACCTTTACTTTCAAGCCATGGCTCAAGCATTCCATTCTGGAAAAACACCAAATCTGCTAAAATGTTAAGATCCCAGCCATTCCACCACCCTTTGATTACATTAACATCTCTTCAGTAATTCATTTTGAGTAATATAAACTAAGTGCTTGCTATTAACTACTAGAGGGCCAATAAAAGTTTCTGAAAAATTACAGCTCATATAAGCAATAACTTGTTGGTGACATCTTTTTTTTTTCCAAAAAAAAACAGCAAAATGGTATTACAATCAGTCAAGGAAACAAAGTAGCAGACCATATAAAATATCAAAATAAAAATACAGTGGGCAGGAGAAAGCAATGGAAATTTACAAGACAGAACAGGCAAAAGAAAGTCATAAAATTAAACTTCCAAGTCCAGATATCTTCTTGAAATGAAGTTCCAGCATATATGCAAGACAGCAATCAGTTGTAACTTAGAGGCAGCAACCTTTCATCATAATACATTCAATTTTCTTCTGTTTTGCTGCTCTCAGTTTTCCCAGCAGATAGCATGTGGAACATCATTCTATGTCATTGTGCAAGAGGAACACCAAGAATACCAAAAGAAGACAATGGACGAAGGCTTGTTTTTTAAGGAATAGACACTTATGATTTTCTAAGTTACATCAATGAACAGTTGGTAGCCTGCTAGCAGAAGCAGATAATTCAACTTTAAGAGGGTTCGCAAACTTCTTTTGCGAAATTCACTGGAAAGGGTTTTTCATGAAGAGATCAGATAGACAGATTTTTTGAAGAGTAACTAGTTTCAGGTGAACCTATAGATTGGATCCCCATGTCCCATGAAAAGCTTTTGTTTCACATAGGTAACATCCGCCCTCCCTCTTCCTTGCCCTCCCTCGCCCATGAAAGGCTTTTGGTTCGCATAAGCCAAACCGCCCACAGATGGAAGAAAAATAAATTCAACATGTGGTATAGATTTTCAGTCCTGAAGCAAGGAATCTGACACAAAAGAGAGAGACCCAATATACACCGTCATAAGCCGAAGTGTGCTCTTCCAATGGGGTTATATTATTCAAAACCACTTTCCGATCTCCCTCTCAGATGCAAAATCGTTGGAAAAATGCAAATACTTATAGGGCTCGTTTGGTTCACGGGAAGTATTTTCCCTTCTAGAAATATGATTCCTGGGAATCAGATTCCTAGGAAGAGAATACTTAGGAAAGCACTTTTGGCATGTTTGGTTAACCATGGGAAAGTGACAAATTTCCAAAGTGCTTATGTTTGGTTGACCATCCACTTTCCTAGGAAAGTTATGTATAATTCCTATTATGCCCTTAATAAAAATTAGGTCTTTAATGCCTCTTTAATGCTTCTTTAATGCTGAAGGGTCTTTTTGGGAAAAAATAAAAAAAGAGTGATTCCCACCTCATGGGAAAGTAACTTTCCCATGTTCCTCATGGGAAAGACTTTCCCATGAAATGTGGGAATCATATTTCCATGGGAATACAACTTTCCCATCTCTCTCCTTTGAAAAACTCCAACCAAACAAGAGGCATTTCATTACTTTCCCGTTGACCACACTTTCCCCCCTCCCTTTCCTGCGAACCAAACGAGCCCATAAGTTGCAACATATGATTTAGGAGCTTAGAGAACAGGCCCAAAAAATAGAAACTTAATGTACACAACCTTTCAATATCTTTTCACATTTAATCTTTCTTCTTCTTCTTCTTCTTTCAATGACTGCAAACAACCTGTTCTGAACAATGTGTATCAATTCTATGTACTCTAATTACCATTACATGTAATCATTGCTTTCATTTATAGCACCAATTCAATTACGAATAATTGCAACGAAAAAAAAGAGTATCCAAGATAAGGACTTCCCATCCCATGTCAGTATCAATTTCTTCACTATGACTTACCCGGAGAAAAAAAGATCATCTCTACAGGAAGATCTACAAAACCGTAGATTTCACAAGAGACTAACACTAAACGGGAAAAGATTAGGGCTTTGATGGAATTGAAGTACCGTTCCATCGAGATGGCGGGGTGGCCTCGAGGACCGCGTCGAGATCGTCGTTCCGGGTGCAAACGAGGATGGGGCCGTCAAAGTCGGCCGGCACCGGCTGGCCCCTCCCGACGATGACGTCCCGGTCGTCGCCCAAGTCCCGCAGCGCCGTCCCGACCCTCCCGCCACCTACAATCACCGCCGGGGTCACGGCGACGCCCGCCATCGCCGCACAAGCTCGAACCCTAACCCTAAGGAGAGGAGACGAGGAGGACGAGGGGAGGGAGAGAGAGCTGAGTGGAGAGGACAGAGAAACCCTAAGGCTAACGGCGGTGGCCATCTTAGGCGGGCGGGTGTAGGCATGGTGTTACGCGGCTCGCGGTCTCTCTATGTTGGGTGCTCCCGCGTCATAAGAGCCACCCGTTTCCCTGCGGGCGTTATCTGATCTGGATCATGTCTGCGATGATGTTCCCGCTCTTGAATGTGTTGTGGTTTAGGATAAGACATAGAGGTTCGTCCGAAATTAAGGGATTGTGGAGTCTAGACCTGTTCATCGCCAGGCCGGGCCGGGCTCGCGCTGAGCTTTGCCCAAAGTTCGACTCGAGCATCATATCCTTTCTTTAATTTTTTTTTAAAATAAAAATATTAGAAAAATACTAAATATAAATAATTTAAATATTCTCAATAAGCTATAATATATATTATCCAATTAAATTCACATATCAATAAAAATCATCTATTAAGTCTACGAATAAATCAAAAATATATAATGCAAGAAAAATAAAAAATAATCAGGTCAGACATGCCAAAGTTTAGGCAAGCTTTAATTCCTAAGCCCAAGCCCAGCCCATTTACTTAATGGGCCTATTTCTAGGCCTAGCTCGGCCCATCAAACCTAAAACTTTTGATCTAAGTCCATCCAAAAGGCTTTGGGCTTGAGAAGGCTGGTGGCCGGTCTAACCCTTAAACAAGCCTAGTTGAGTTACATTTATGGAGTTTACCTTGAAATGTTAATAATTTAAAAAGCGTAAAGCTAAGCATACCCATTAATGGGACAATTGAGGTGGCTTCATGAGCAAGATGACCAGCTGGACAGATTTAAATAACCAAGAGGGATATTTTTGAAATTAATAAAAACTAGCCCCTTCATCTTCATCTTCTATTTCAGAGTCTAAAATTAAAAAAAAATGCATGAAGACGATGTCATTTAAAATATTAAACTACTTAATATTAAAATAGTTATATATTTTAGATATCTCTAATATATGCATCACTTATCTATCTAATGGTCAAAAATAGGGAGAAGAGCTAATATGTAGATGCCCATACAATAATTTAAATAAAATTGGTCCCGACTAATATCAATAAGTATGGTCAACATAAATTAGACGGGTCTAGATTCAAACTAAATTAATCTACTCTTGGTATAACTTTGTGAATGCAAATCAGTCATTGATTTTAAATTAGTCTACCCGTTCATTAATTATATTTTATCAGTAGTTAGCTCAAATTGCTCAGATCCAACCCAATCTACAAAAGTGATGAGGAAAGAAACAAGGATATCAGCACGCCCCGGCCTACCTAAGCCGACCCCAAGCCTAAATCTACTCCTAGATCCATCTGACCCTGACCAATCAATCGGCTTGAAAGTTGGAAGGAAAATGCTATGACAAACTCATCCAATATTCAACCTCATCAAAAAACCTTCGCACGCCTTCGTTACCTGCACCCAATAGAAACCGTCTACTTGGAGCTATAACCAATTTCAACTATAGCTTGATCTGATGCCGTCCACTCAAATGAAACTTTCAAAGAGACCAATCTAAAAGTTCACCTCTTTGATCAATGACTAATGATTAAGTCATGCAAGCGCTCACAAAATCCTTGTAAGCCAAAGAAATATGGCACGTAATTGTCTTTACCCTTATTTTGAAGCAAATCTTTTGACTTAGGCACCTTTTAATATCTTGATTCTTCATCTCATTCAGTTCAATACAGCACACTTACCAAAATGATCTGCTACAATCATATCTCACTACAAAGATTTGTCTAAATTTCTTCTGGCGCCAAAGTTGCAAGTATCTGAATGTTCTCCATAGCCATGAGAAGGCATACATACAAAACAAAGCCTTTTGACTCTTTTGATGAAGGACTTCCTATAACCCTTATTAGCCCCCACATATCCCGGCAATTATAGAACAAAGTTCCAAAAATATAAAACCACCAGTTCCTACGAACCAATGGCTCATTATAAGCTTCAAGACTAAAGCCAATCAAAGAGAAGCTCACCTCATCCAACAGCCAGGATCAACCCCTCAAAGCCAAATCACAGTCTTGATCTGCGAGGCATGCTACCCTGTACTGCTCCTCGAGAACAACGTACCAGTACACTTCGAAATCTTCCTCTTCCCGCTCGCTTACCTCCATCCAACACCATCATTAAAAAAAGTCCAAAAGAAGTTTACCAAGAAAGAAAAAGTCCAAAAGAAGAGACGCTGGAACGATCCACTTCCCGAGAAGACGGCCGTTAGTCTCATCCAATTCAAACTCCACCGCACATCTCCCAACGCTCTATTCAAATTTGAATCCTTCCCTCTTTTATATATATACCCGAGACGCAGTTCAGACCTTTGTTTGTCAACCCCACTCTATCCTAATGACCGGACCAAAGAAGACTTCTTTGCTCTCCCACCGTCCCAACTCCTCCTCCACCGCGTATAAATCCCTCTACCTCAACCCGCTCACCGACGTCGGGGTCAACTCCGCCGACAAGGAGAATGTGGTGCCCGACGTCGGCCCGAACAGCTTCAGCCAAGGCCGTGGCCGTGGTTTTGTTCCCCCTTCAAGCAAGGAGAAGAGCCTGCAGGCCTCTGGAGCCAAAGCCATCCATAACAAGATTGCACTGAAGCCTTCCTCTCTGCAGCTGTGCATGAAGCTGAACGAGCCTGATTCAAAGCTTGGGGGAACGAGGCCGTGGGAGCCAATCTCGTCGTCTTCGGATATGTGGGAATTCTCGGACTCAGAATCTGCGCCCGCTTCATCCTGGTCTACTCTTCCCAACAGGTCTTTCCTCCTCCTCCTCCTCTTTGTTATTTATATGAGAGTGGTGAGGGCGCGGTTGATTAGAAACTGAACCACTCGAGTGGAGGGGCGTGGTAGTAACTGATCAGCTAGCAGGCCAGTTCTTTGTAATTAATGTGGAGATTGGTGTACGTTTGGCATGCAGCCATGCATGGACTAAGTTATTTTATATGGTGGTTTCAGGTCATTATTGTGTAGGCCACTGCCATTGGATGTCGAGAGGTGTACTTGCATTATAGTCAAGGAACAAGCACAGGGGAGGGGAGGGGTGGCCCTCTATTCTCTTTATACCAATGTGAGGTCACTCTTCTTGCTCTTAGAATAAAATTTTTGGGAGTTACTGATGCTCGCGAATAATGGTTGTTAGCTTAAAATGGATTTGTTTTTTTGTCATCAGTACCCACACTTCCTTCTTCTTATAATAATTTTTTGGCACTTTTTTCTTTTCTAGGGGTAAAGCTATTTCCTCTGCTCCTTTTCTGGTTCCATTTCATGTATTTTTTTTTCCTTCATAATTTCACTTAGTGAGAACAGTAATATCAAATTCCCTGGTTGCATCTGGGTTCCATGACTAACTGGAAGAAGGAAAAGTTTTTGCTAGTTTGGGACAATGTTCTCAGATGAGTCTCAAGATGCATACCAGATTACACTGCTTCCTTCTCAACTACTCCACACTTTATGGTGCACACCTTGATACTATGTGATTGTGATCCATATGCAGTGAGAATGGATTGTCAGCTAATCTGTTGCATTTCCTATTTTGACTTGGGGCAGGCGCAGGCACCCCATATCAACAGTTGATAGTTGAGGTCCAGGGATTTTCTTTCTTTTTCCCCCTTAGGCCTTCCATAGTAAATGATATTTTTATCTTTTTTAAAATGAGACACTTATTTCAGTCTTATTGGAGATAAGAGGGAAAATGATATAGGGACATATAGGGAAAGATCATCTTCAGTAATGATGTTTTGCATTTGTGTAATCCGAAATATTAGGTTCATGATTCTCAAAACATTAATGACTGAGCAACTCATCATGTCCATTTGATTTCAAAACATTTCAATGATTGCGACTTATCTAATATTTGATGCTTAAAACTGTGGTCATAAATATAATTATGACATATAAGATTGTGCATTTGAGGGCAGAGGCAAAAAGAATGATGAAAAAATAATACTTGCAAGAGGCAGTAAGTTATCTTGGACTCGCACTGCCTAAGAAAGACATTTGAAATAAGATTCTGCATTATATCACTTGTTATAATGGAAAAAAATAATGAACAATAATGCATCTATTTATCTTCCCAATGGACAGGTGACTGTTTTCTGAAAACACAGATCTATGAATCGAGCATCCGGGGGTTGTAGGCATCAATCAGGTCGATCAGATAGACATAGTCAATGAAGGAAAGCAGGTTCAGTGCATTAGTAAAAGGACTTAAACCTTCTAATATGATGCAAATATCGTAAAGAAAGAAGGGAAACTGCTAACTTGAAAGTAGGGCTGCAAATGGATCATGTTGACCCATGACCCGACTCGCGTAAGAACCGACTTAATCCTTGAAAGTAGGGCTGCAAATGGGTCGGGTTGACCCGTGACCCGACCCGCGTAAGACCCGACCCGACCCGATTTTTAGGACCCGCAGGGCCGGATCGGATCCTAAATTTGGATCTATTCTATTTTTCCGGTCGGGTCGGGTCCACCCAATCTCGATCCGGACCCGACCCGACCCTTTTTTTTTTGGGTCAGTATTTTTTTTTGAGAATGTTGCATTGATGCTTGGGACCAACTTGTTGAATTTAAAGAATGTTGAATTTGAACATGTAAATATAGCTTAACTAGTAATATGTTTATTTTCTTTTCCAAAAAGAATTAGAGCAATAATTGCTTGATGTTTCTTACTATTATATAGTGGAACTTTGAATATAAAAATACATAGAACCGGACCCGACCCGGACTTGTTGAATTTAAAGAATGTTGAATTTGAACATGTAAATATAGCTTAATTAGTAAAATGTCTATTTTCTTTTCCAAAAAGAATTAAGGCAATAATTGCTTGATGTTTCTTACTATTATATAGTGGAACTTTGAATATAAAAATATATAGAACCGGACTCGACCCGATCCGAATGACCCGTCGGGTCAAAATTTGTAGGCATGGACCCAATCCGACCCGATCCGAGTTTCAACCGGTTCGGGTCTAGGTCCAAAATTAGAATCCGAACAAGAAACCGGATCGGATCGGGGTCACTCAGGACCCGACCCGACCCGACTCATTTGCAGCTCTACTTGAAAGTAGAGAAACAACAATGAAGAGATTAATTACATAGAGGGAATATTATTGACTATGCTAACAAGTGTTCCTTGTAGGGCTGGAAGTGGGCTAGGCCCAATATTTTTTTGGGCTTCAGGCCGGGTGATGCAGCACCAGTGCGGGGGAAGAGAAGAAGAAGGAAGAACAAGAGAGGAAGAAGGAAGAAGAGGTTCTAGAGACACAGGAAGAAGAGAAGGGGAGGAGGAGGAGGAAGAATAAGATCTGGGGGGAAAAGAAATTCTTAATCATTCATTAAACCCTAATCATGAAAATAGTTCCCTATATATAGGGCCCAAATACACAACTTGCATAAACCCCCCTTACACAGAAATAAATCCTAATGAACCCACAAATAACACAAATAAGCCCTAAAATGCAAATAAGCCCAGAAATAAAATAAACCACAAATAAACCCTAGAATGCAAATAAGCCCAAAAATAAAATAATAAAATAAATATGCAAATAAACGAGTCTGGCTCAATCCGGGGGCTCAGGATCATCTGGATGAAGGGCTCTGATGTCCCCATCAACTCCTCCCGGTTGAGAAAAACTCGACCCCGTCGAGTACAGGTCTGGCCGGCTGTCGTACTGCTCCAGAAGATCGGGGTCAATGCGCTGCAACTGTGCTTTGGAAATCCACGTCACATCAGACTTTGGTCGACCTTTCCACCGAACAAGGTAACGTTGGTAACCACCGTTCCTGCTTGAAATAACCTGCTCATCCAATATATGTTCTATTTGTTCTCTGCGTGCATGAAATTTGGGAGGTGGTGGCTCAACAGCAGGTAATAGGGCAGGGTATCCAACATAGGCAGGTATATCAATAAAGGGGTCAGAAGGCAGGAATATTATCTTTTTGTATGGGACTAAATCTTCAATATTAAATGTCGCACTAATCCCATAGTCATCAGGAAGATCCACAACATATGCATTCGAACTGGTTTTCTTTAAGATTTTGAACTGTTCTGCACTACAAATTTGCAATTTCTTAAACGTTTCCGAAGAAAGTCGTGCAAACCTAATTCTTATCATGATGTAATCTCTTTCACTTAACTCATTATAACGTCTGTGTAAATCAGCAAAGGATTTATATTTTAAGTTATTAAAGTGACTACAATTGCTGATTTCTCGATGCAATGAATGTGGATGTGATACAATTGATTGTGCAGACTCAAAGACTCTATACTGATGAGACATGAAAAACAGGTCTATGGGTTGCCTAAGTTTGTAATCATGCACTACTTCGAATGGACTCATACCTATGGACTTGTTAACCGAACTATTACATGCAAACTCAACTGTCGGTAACATTAAATTCCAGGTCCTAGCATATGCATTCGGTCTGAGCCTATGATGTAGAAGGTTGGGCAGAGATGCTCCGGGAACTAGATCGATTGCGCGTTGGATATCATGCATTGGAGAAAGTGCATCCGGAAGATCATCAGGGAGTGCATCAGGAAACTCCTCTAGAAGGAAAACTACTATCGGGGAATGTTCAAGGTTGGACTCCGCATGGGTAACTTTAGCTACAAGTGTCAATTCAGATGATTGGCTCTCAATATCTGTCACTACCTCTTCCACAGTTGTGATGTGAAGTGGCTTGGTTGTACTTAGATCACTAGTCTCCCTTTGGGAATCATTTTGGACAAAGTCTAATTCTGTAGGTTCGTCTTCAAAGTCTTCTTCATAGTCTTCTATATTTGGTTCATAGACTTCTTCGACATATTCGGCCTCTTGGTTCCTAACTTCTGGTTCAGTAATCGGGTAGGTCTTAGTGGAACATTGGGGCGCTATATAGCCGAATTGTTGACACCTAGAGTATTGAGTTTGGTGCCTAGGAGAGTAGGGAAGGACTACAGGTGGTGCGACCAAACCGATTTTAGGTTGGGCTGTAACAGGGGTTGGCGATTTAGGGGTCCTAGAATGTTGCACGAGCTCACGGATCTCTTGTCTGAATTCTTTGTATCCAGCCCGTATGGCAACGATCTGTTCTAAGACAGACCTCAAAATGTCGGAATCCAAGGTAGCTACAGGGGTTTTAGGCTGATTGAAATAGTACTCCATATCACTACAGGTTGGCATGCAATGATGACACTGGGTGAAGATGTGAAATGCAGTGTCACTAATGAAACCCTAATAAATATGATACAAGATCAAATTTGATGCAGGACAACCTACTAATGCAATCTATTATGATTTCAGAAATCAGCAAGTCTTCACAATAATAACTTAAAATTTAAATGTTGCTGATTTTTACTTTGGTTATTCAGAATTAAGGATTAAGATTATTTAATTTAAGAAATTAGATTGCAATCAAGTAGTACAGTTGTTCTGATCCTAAATCAATCTGATCGAAGAATGTTGAGAAGCATCCAGTTGTTAGGGTGTGCTAATTTAATATTTAGATTTTAACAAGGCAAATAGGATGGGTTTGAAAGTAGGGGTTCTATGTTCTGAATTTTGACAACAATATAAATTTTCAAGTATATGGCTATCATGCAAGAGAACTAGAACATAATTAAATGAACAAATCCAAGAAAAATGGAAACCTATCACCTGTGGCGGATGCAGTCAACCAGAATGGTGCGTTCGAGGTCTGGGGCGACTATCAGAAGCGAAGTGCAGCTGATGGGCTTGAAAAGGGAGGAGGGAGGGGTGGTGTGGCCCCCCTGGAGAAGAAAAGGCCCGTTGAAAGGGGCTCTGCAGTGGCCCGGCCTGCTGACTTGGGCTCGTGAGAGAGAGTCGGGGCAGGCTCCTGCTGCGTGGGCCTGGGTCGGCCCGTGTTGACTTTAGAAGGAGGGTGGGAGGCGCGTGGGATCCGCCAGATAGGAAGGGGTTTGAGGGGAAGGGGGGCGGCGGAAGGTGACAGGGGTTCGAGATGGGGACGGCCGGCGGCGGAGCAGAGGAGGCGGCAGGCAAGTGGCGGCGGTCTGGTGCAGCGGCAAACGGAGGGCAAGCCGGAGGCGGCGAGGGGCTTTGGTGGAGGGGACGGCGATGGGAGTTCGGAAGGTGGCGGCGAGGCGGAGGCAGCAGTGGGCGGCGTGCGATCGGAGAAGAAGCGGTGGGGGTGGCGAAGGCGGCCAGGCGGAGCGGCGTGGTGGAAGAAAAACTCGGATCGGCGGTTGCGAGGGTGGCAAGACGAAGGCGGCGCTGCGGTGGAACGGCGACGGCGGTCGCGGCAAGGACGGGCGGCGCTGTGGACGGCCGCGGTGACGAAGGCAGACGAAGGCGGTGGCAAGGCGGCGAGGCGGGCGGCGACGGCGGACGAAGGCGGTGGCGAGGGTGCTCACGGTGAGGAAGATGAGGTACCTTCTTTTTTTTTTTTTCCTTCTTTTTTTTTTCTTTTCTTTTTTTTTTCTTTTTCCTTTTTTCTTCTTTTTTTTTTCTTTTTTTTTTTTTTTGCACGCACGTGCGGTCACGTGCGGAGCTGTTTTGGGGACCCGGGTTACCGGATTCGGGTTAACGGGTTTTGTGACTTACCCGTTAATCCTTTCTTCAACTTCCCGATGGTTTCGGGAGAGGGTTTTCCGACCCTTGCGGCGGCGGCTGCGGGGTGGGGCGGCAATCACGGGCGGCGGCCGGTCACGAGCTCCGGCTGGTGGCGGCTGCGGACTTTTGGCGACAGACAACGGCCGGCCACGGGTTGTTCCACGGCGGCAGTCTCTTTTGCGGACCCGGCGCAGGCGGCCGGTGGCAGACGCGGGCGGCTCGGGTGGGGTGCTCGTCGGCAAAGTTTGACGGTGGGGAGGCGGCGCAATGCGGGATGATGGTGGCCTCGGGCACGGTGACGGGTGGATCTTCACCAACTAATAGATAAAATGGGCGATCTTCCTTATATTTTAGCAGATGACCCTCTGAAAACACGCTTGACCCATTTTGACGTTACTATAGAAAAGGCCATAGAAGCAGTCAACTCTGTGCCCGACAATCAGTTTCCCATGAATTTTCTTCCTTGGAGAACCCCGCATGAACCTGGTATGATTTGATAAGGATGCACTGCGTCTGGCTGAAGACGTTAAACTTAGCGCTTGTTGGGAGGCAACCCAATTTTCATAGGTTATTTTTGCATATTTTCTTGTCGCATTTTTTTTATTTTCTTAACAGGATCCCTCATATTACTGATGCAACTACAGTAAAATGCTTCTATCCTCCATATGCATCATATTTTCGTCCAAAATAAAAAAATAAAACAAAAAAAATAATAATAATATAATATTCAAAAAAAAATTCATCAAAAAAAAAAAAAAAAAACATTGAGGACAATGTCTGATCTAGGTTGGGGGGTATAGGATTCGAATTTTTGAAGGAAGAAATTTTTCGCATTGAATTTCAAAAAAAAAAAAAAGAAGTGAATTTCAAAAAAAAAAAAAAAAAAACCTAATTTCTATGCTTTAGTGCTGAAATGATAAACACACAAAGTATATAAAATCTAAAAAGACCAATAACTAGTCAGGAGTAAGTCAATTTGAGTTCTTTTTATTAAATATTCCTTTAGCGAGTTGTAAGATAATTTTTATTTTGGAATTTCACAACACACATGGCCTGCACTACTAAGGATTAGGTTCAACATTATGTTGCTAAGTCTAGTAGCAACCTTGAGTCCTAATGAATCATTCCTATCTAATTCGCTATTATTAAAAAAAAAGAAACAAAAAAAAAAGAAGCGAATTTAATCAGGTACATCGAAAAGGGCTACCTATTGTCAAAGGTCAGTGGGCTTGTAATGAGGAACCCGAGCATAGGTCCGTAGGGGAGTCTTGATGCCTAACACCTTATGCCATCTGGTGTGGGAGTGTTGACTGAATGCTCGTTACATGGAGGAATCATTACAAGAGTAAAAGTGCATAATAAATATAAAATAAAAAAAATATAATAAAAAAATAAAAAAATTATTAAAAAAAAAGAAGAGAAAAAGAGAAAATAATATTGACCTTGAAAAAGACGATAGTGTGAAAGCCGTCGTTGTAAAAATTCGAGTAAACTGGAATATTACAGATAAAGCCGATGAGGTATTAAAGTAAACATCCACAACTCTCGAAATCCTGCAAGGTAGGATGATTTTGAATCAGTGATTAGGTCTTATCTGACCAATTCTTGGAAGCTACTAGTTTTAGCAGTATTTTGGAGAATCTAAAGCCTTAGCCTGTGTATGGTCCAGACATCACCGAGCACCCAAGTATAAATTAGCCTTACAACTCTCTAACGGAAACTTAATGACTTCAACTTAAGTTGCATCTTGACCTAGGATTTGGGCTGACTTAGTAATTAAAACTTTGTGTGCTTTTGAAATTCTTGGCATTAATGCATTTGAAATTAGATTTTATAAAATAATAAAATAAATTTTTTTCGACTGCAGTTTGTGGGTATCTGAGCCGGAAACCCTCACGAGACAAAACTCGTCCACTAGGGCCACCTAGGGGTTTAAAGCCTTATTGCATACGGTAAATGCAATCGCGATTCCTGCGAAAGTGAGTTAGTTTTTTTTTATTTTGCTCGAGGACTAGCAAAATGTAGGTCGGGACTGTGTTTGGGCAGCATTTACTTGTTCTTGCACAAATTCAGAAAATTGTGCTGCCGAAGGACACTCAAAGACAGTGTGAGATGGACTAGTACAGAGAGTACATACTTGTGCTTGATGAAAGTTTACAAGCTGTTTTCTAGACATTAGCTGGTCCAATTTGTGGGATAATGCATCCACTTTCTCAGATAGACCTATGGACTGGCTAACTTCAAATATGGTTTCTTTTCTTTGAGAACTCGGGGGTGCTTGACGAGCGGAGGAGGCATGGTGAAGGAAATTTTCATTAAGGTTCTCAAACAATTGCCATGCCTCATGTTCACTTTTGAGCATGAAAGTACCCCCACAAGAAGCATCAACCATCTGACGGTTTCGTTCAGACAACCCGTCATAGAAACATTGCACTAATTGCCATTTGGGTATTTGATGATGCGGGCATTTTCGGAGTAAATCTCTAAATTTTTCCCAAGTTTCATGAAATTCTTCCCCATCAGATTGGGAGAAGCTCGTGATAGCACGCCTAAATTGGTTTGTTCTTCCTATAGGAAAATATTTCTTTAGAAATTCATGTTGCATTTGAGCCCATGAAAGAATGGAATTGGCTTCTAATGAATGGAGCCATTGTTTAGCTCTATCCTTAAGGGAAAAAGGAAACAACCTAAGTTTCAGAGCATCATCAGTGAAGTTCTGAATCTTGACAGTAGTGCAGATCTCAAGGAACTCATCCAAATGTTTATATGGGTCTTCATTGTTAAGTCCATAAAAAGAGGGAAGCATTTGGATGACACTAGATTTAATTTCAAAATGTGCAGCAGCGGTGGTATCAGGTAGTCGAATACAAGATGGAGAGGTATAAATGGAAGGAGTGAAGTACTCCTTTAGGAGTTTGGGTTGTTCTTCAGCCATCTCTATAAGTGGTGTAGATCCTATGGTTCTATAGGTCCGGATTTCGGCTCGAAGGGTCCTAATAGAACGCTCTATTTCAGGGTCAAAAGGTACTAATTCGGGAGACCTGGAACGACACCCTAGCATACACTAAGACTCCTCTGATGGGTCAAATACAGTCAAGCATGCACTAAAAAGAAAAGCACATCAATTCCTTAAGTTCACCCTAAAATCACTAGACAGCTCCTAACTGGTTTGAAGATGGCACCTAAGCCTCCAATCCGGTCTAATGACTGAGCTGACCAGGTAAGCTCCCAGGTAAGTGGGGGGGTCACGATGCTTTGCAAAGGTCCCACTTAAAAACCACTTGCCTCGAACAGATGAACTGTCTCCCTTAAAGGGACAAAGCTTGCCTAGACATCAACTAAGCCACAGAGCGAAATTGGTGCAACTTTCGGTGATCTTCATCCTATTGAGCTCGAATGTCCCTAGGGGCCAACGTCTAATTGATTTTAATTAACGTGATAGCTATGTGAGAATTGATTCACCTAATTTGGGCAAGAATCTGGTGATGAAATCCAGTTCTTATCTTGTTGGGGTGATTGCCCTTACTATGTGCAGATTAATTGGTGTATGTGTATCAAGCATGCATTCACACTTTTGCCGAATTTAAAATCAAACAATCACCACACAAGAAAATTTAAATAAGAAAGGTTCAGATGTTACCAAGAGGAATTTCCCCAGCAATTTTTAAAGCAAACCTTTACAGTATTTCTTTTTCAGCCGTTCCCTTTTTGATTGTCCCAAATTTCTTCTTCGATTCCTGATCAAATAAAAATCAAAAATTAGTACGAGAGGAGAATGAGATAAGGAAAGTAAAAATAGAAACTATTTTTATTTTATTATTTTTTTTATTTTTCAAAAATTTTTTGAAATTTTTTTTTTAATAAAAAGGAAAACAACTATGCTACCAATCCCCGGCAACGGCGCCAAAAATTGATAGTCAACTTTAAAGACCACGCAATAGCACGTATCTAGTAGGATAGTGATTACGGGTATCGATCCACAGGGATTGGGGTACAGTTGTTTTTCTTTTAAAAAAAATAAAATATTTAAAAAGGAAGAGTTGGTGAAGAAAATTAAACTAAGGAATTTTAGTTTTTTTTTTTTTTGATTTTGTATTTATAAATAAATTATGCACTTTTACTCTTGTAATGATTCCTCCATGTAACGAGCATTCAGTCAACACTCCCACACCAGATGGCATAAGGTGTTAGGCATCAAGACTCCCCTACGGATCTATGCTCGGGTTCCTCATTACAAGCCCGCTGACCTTTGACAATAGGTAGCCCTTTTCGATGTACCTGACTAAATTCACTTTTTTTTTTTTTTTTTGGATAAAAGTGAATTAGATAAGTATGATTCATCAGGACTCAAGGTTGCTACCAGACTTAACAACATAATGTTGAACCTAACCCTTAGAAGTGTAGGCCATGTGTGTTGTGAAATTCCAAAGTAAAAATTATCTTACAACTCACTAAAAGAACTTTTAATAAAAAGAACTCAAATTGACTTACTCCTGACTAATCATTGGGCTTTTTAGATTTTATATACTTTGTGTGATTATCATTTCAGCACTAAGGCATAGAAATTAGGTTTTTTTTTTTTTTTTTTGAAATTCATTTTTTTTTTTAAATTCACTTGAAAATGGGAAAATGCGAAGAATTCCTTCAAAAATTCAAATCCTATTACCCCCAACCTAGATCAGACATTGTCCTCAATGTTTTTTTTTTTTTGAATTTTTTTTTAATTTTTTAATATTTTATTATTATTATTATTATTTTTGTTTTACGAAAATATGATGCATATGGAGGATAGAAGCATTGTACCTTAGTTGCATCAGTAATATGAGGGATCCTGAAAAAAAATGCAACAAGAAAATATGCAAAAAAAAAAAAAAAAATCTATGGAAATTGGGTTGCCTCCCAACAAGCGCTAAGTTTAACGTCTTCAGCCAGACGCAGTGCATCCTTAATCATATTATACCAGGTTCATGCCGAGTTCTCCAAGGAAGAGAATTTGTGGAAAACTGATTGACGGGCACAGAGTTGACTGCTTCTATGGTCTTTTCTATGGTAACGTCAAAATGGGTCAAGCATGTTTTCAGAGGTTCATCTGCTAAAATATAAGGAAGATCGCCCATTTTATCTATTAGGAAGCACTCAACTTCCTTTGCGGGTTGATCAGAGGCATGAAATATATTTAACTTGACCTTCATGTTCCCAAAGGATATATTCATCACCCCAGTTCTACAATTTATACTTGCATTGGCTGTAGCTAAAAAGGGACGCCCAAGGATCACGGGGATTTGTTTCTTAGGATTAGGCTCATGTTCCATATCAAGGACGATGAAATCGACTGGGAAATAAAATTTGTCGACCTTGACTAGGACATCTTCAATTGTTCCTCGTGGTATTTTAACAGATCGATCAGCCAACTGTAGGGACACCGAGGTAGGCTTCAATTCACCTAATCCGAACTTTTCGTAGACTGAATAAGGAAGGAGGTTAACACTCGCCCCTAGATCTAATAATGCTCGATCAATAGGATTGTCTCCCACCACACAAGAGATGGTAGGGGCACCAGGATCCTTGAACTTAGGAGGGGTTTTGTGCTGAAGGATGGAGCTCACTTGTTCAGTCAGGAAGACCTTTTTAGGCACATGTGTCCTAGATTTTCGTTTCTGTGTACAAAGGTCTTTGAGAAATTTGGCATAGGAGGGAACTTGTCTAATAGCATCAAGGAGTGGGAGGTTGATTTTAACTTGTTTGAAAATCTCCATCATCTCCTCTAGTGAAGTTTCCTTTTTGCCAAAGGGAGAGGGTGAATTAAGAGCTTCAGGAAATGGGACTTTTGGAATATGAGTTTGGACAGAAGCTGGAAGAGCTGAAGAAGAAGAAGTTTTTGGATTTTCATGTGATATATTTTGCTCTTCCTTTTTACCTTCCTTATTGTTATCCTCCCCAATCTCATTGTCTACTACACGTCCACTCCTTAGGGTAGTCAGAGCATTGGCCTGTTCATGATGAATTGTATTCGGTTGATTTTCTTGAGCCATGTATTGTCCCCTAGGATTACTCACTGGTTGGCTTGGAAGCTTTCCTTCCTCTCGCTTGTTCAGTGCATTAGCTAGTTGCCCCATTTGGGATTCTAGCTTAGCGATAGATTGCGTGTGAGAGTGCACCAATTGTGTAATGGTTTCCAAACCTTGAAGGGAGGTCAACACTTTCTCCTCAAAGGCTGTGTTTCTTTGGGGTGCTGGAGGAGTGTGTTGAAATTGAGTCGAAGGACGGTAGGGATTAACATTCTGGAATGGTTGAAAGTTTTGGGAATAAGGCTGGGAAGTATTGGAAGTCTGCTGCTTCCAAGAGAAATTTGGATGGTTGTGCCACCCCGGGTTATAAGTATTGGAAAATGGGTCATTACCCGGTCGGGACTGTGTTTGGGCAGCATTTACTTGTTCTTGCACAAATTCAGAAAATTGTGCTGCCGAAGGACACTCAAAGACAGTGTGAGATGGACTAGTACAGAGAGTACATACTTGTGCTTGATGAAAGTTTACAAGCTGTTTTCTAGACATTAGCTGGTCCAATTTGTGGGATAATGCATCCACTTTCTCAGATAGACCTATGGACTGGCTAACTTCAAATATGGTTTCTTTTCTTTGAGAACTCGGGGGTGCTTGACGAGCGGAGGAGGCATGGTGAAGGAAATTTTCATTAAGGTTCTCAAACAATTGCCATGCCTCATGTTCACTTTTGAGCATGAAAGTACCCCCACAAGAAGCATCAACCATCTGACGGTTTCGTTCAGACAACCCGTCATAGAAATATTGCACTAATTGCCATTTGGGTATTTGATGATGCGGGCATTTTCGGAGTAAATCTCTAAATTTTTCCCAAGTTTCATGAAATTCTTCCCCATCAGATTGGGAGAAGCTCGTGATAGCACGCCTAAATTGGTTTGTTCTTCCTATAGGAAAATATTTCTTTAGAAATTCATGTTGCATTTGAGCCCATGAAAGAATGGAATTGGCTTCTAATGAATGGAGCCATTGTTTAGCTCTATCCTTAAGGGAAAAAGGAAACAACCTAAGTTTCAGAGCATCATCAGTGAAGTTCTGAATCTTGACAGTAGTGCAGATCTCAAGGAACTCATCCAAATGTTTATATGGGTCTTCATTGTTAAGTCCATAAAAAGAGGGAAGCATTTGGATGACACTAGATTTAATTTCAAAATGTGCAGCAGCGGGGGTATCAGGTAGTCGAATACAAGATGGAGAGGTATAAATGGAAGGAGTGAAGTACTCCTTTAGGAGTTTGGGTTGTTCTTCAGCCATCTCTATAAGTGGTGTAGATCCTATGGTTCTATAGGTCCGGATTTCGGCTCGAAGGGTCCTAATAGAACGCTCTATTTCAGGGTCAAAAGGTACTAATTCGGGAGACCTGGAACGACACCCTAGCATACACTAAGACTCCTCTGATGGGTCAAATACAGTCAAGCATGCACTAAAAAGAAAAGCACATCAATTCCTTAAGTTCACCCTAAAATCACTAGACAGCTCCTAACTGGTTTGAAGATGGCACCTAAGCCTCCAATCCGGTCTAATGACTGAGCTGACCAGGTAAGCTCCCAGGTAAGTGGGGGGGTCACGATGCTTTGCAAAGGTCCCACTTAAAAACCACTTGCCTCGAACAGATGAACTGTCTCCCTTAAAGGGACAAAGCTTGCCTAGACATCAACTAAGCCACAGAGCGAAATTGGTGCAACTTTCGGTGATCTTCATCCTATTGAGCTCGAATGTCCCTAGGGGCCAACGTCTAATTGATTTTAATTAACGTGATAGCTATGTGAGAATTGATTCACCTAATTTGGGCAAGAATCTGGTGATGAAATCCAGTTCTTATCTTGTTGGGGTGATTGCCCTTACTATGTGCAGATTAATTGGTGTATGTGTATCAAGCATGCATTCACACTTTTGCTGAATTTAAAATCAAACAATCACCACACAAGAAAATTTAAATAAGAAAGGTTCAGATGTTACCAAGAGGAATTTCCCCAGCAATTTTTAAAGCAAACCTTTACAGTATTTCTTTTTCAGCCGTTCCCTTTTTGATTGTCCCAAATTTCTTCTTCGATTCCTGATCAAATAAAAATCAAAAATTAGTACGAGAGGAGAATGAGATAAGGAAAGTAAAAATAGAAACTATTTTTATTTTATTATTTTTTTTTATTTTTCGAAAATTTTTTGAAATTTTTTTTTTAATAAAAAGGAAAACAACTATGCTACCAATCCCCGGCAACGGCGCCAAAAATTGATAGTCAACTTTAAAGACCACGCAATAGCACGTATCTAGTAGGATAGTGATTACGGGTATCGATCCACAGGGATTGGGGTACAGTTGTTTTTCTTTTAAAAAAAATAAAATATTTAAAAAGGAAGAGTTGGTGAAGAAAATTAAACTAAGGAATTTTAATAAAGCAAAATGCAATTAAAAAGATATCAGTTTGGGAGAACCTAGGGCAAGGAATTCACCACTAATATCGGAACAAGGGTTATTTATATTTTAATTTATTCTTGGATAAACATGCAAATTGGCTACAAGCCTAATAAGCATTTAAATAAAAATTCACAAAAGTAATTTGGGCATAATCCATCTTCGGTTGGCATGAAATGTCTACCCTAATCTAAGGTGGCAGCACATCGCATCTTCCCTAAGCATGGACTATCTTATATTTACTTAGTGATCATGAAGAACAGTTGTATAAACATCATATTTAAAATCACAGAAATTAAATATGAGATGAAATAAAATATTCATTAGAAGCAGAATAAAGTTTATACAACTCCAAGAATAGAAATCAAAATATAAAAACCCTTGGCCCTTTGTTAGGGCTACATCCGGCCCTAGAGAGGAGATCAGCCCTGCATGGCGTTGTGGGTGGCAGCAGCAGCACAGCAGCGGGCTCCCATCCCTTTCTTCTCTTTTCTGATTCCTTCCTCCCTTTCTCTCCTCCTTATTTTTTATTTCTCTGGTACTCGGCCTGCGAGGAGATATGCTCTGTTTGGATGCCGTGAAGGCAGTGGGTGAGAGGAAGATGATAAATCGCGGAGAATGGGGAGGATCTTGGTTTTGTTCCTTAGATGCGGAAGGGAAGAATGCTAACGTGGAGAGGATGGGATCTGAATCGTGGATGCAGAAGGATGAACTCGATTTGGATGAAGGGGAGGAAGGCATGCATGAGATGAGCTTTGGAACGGCTGGCAGCTGGGACTGGGAACGTATCACGAATGAACTGTAAGATCTTGGAGGATACTGAGCCGTTGGGAGGAGATCAATTCGGCTCTATTTCGTTGGAACACGGGAGAAGGGGAGGATGTTCGGTTCGGTTGGCAGTTGAGATGAAGCTGCGATGGGAAGACTTGGGAATCCAGCTGGGATCAGTCCGGAAGAAGAGGGAATGAATTCATGAGCTGAGATGCAGGGGATACCGTGAGTTGGTTTGAACTTTGTTTTATTAAGCTGGGAGGTTTTCACGGGGGACGAAGCTTCTGTTCTTTGGACATGGAAGCTGGGAAGGACGTGGATTTTATTCCCTGCATTGAGAAAGATGGTTGGGTCCACTCTGATGGGTTGGGACTGAAGCTAAAACAGGGGAGGTTTGAATAGTGGAGGAAATAGTCTTGATAGGTGCACACGTGAAGAGAAGGAAACTTGAATGACTGATTGTACATAAAGGTTGATCCATGATATAGTTCAAATAAAATGTTGAAACATGAACGAAAGGTCGAATTAGATGTGATGAAAACAGTAGAATTGGGATGAACGGCCGAAGAGGGAATCTGAGAGGATTTAATTCGCGAAGTGCATGCAATTTAGGTTCAGGGATCATCTCGAATGAGTTTGACTCGAATATGAGTTCGACTTTACCTGCATACATTAGACTCAATCAGTAAAACTCGAATTACCTCTGATAATTATTAAAATGCAATGATGATGGTAACACATATTTTATGGTTAAATTTACGAAATATGCAAATTAAAATAATGATAAGTGCTATGAATAAAAGGTTAATTTATGCATTATTTAGCACTTATCAAGCAACCGCAGGGGTTTCCCCCTTCTTTTTTTTTTTTTTTTTACTTTTGTGCGGGAGCCGAGAGAAGCTCGGTGAACCAGGGTTGTTCCCCTCTGTCCCCTTTTGTGCAAACTGAGAGGACAAGAAATCCTTTTTTTTTTTTTTTGGTGAGCGGACTGACAGAGGGAAGGGGCCTGTTCTTGTTGTTGATGGTAACCGAGGGAAAGAAAAACTGTTGATGGATCGGGGCTTTGGCAATAGAAGCAAAACCGATTGCTCTGATACCAAGTTGATGCAGCACCAGTGCGGGGGAAGAGAAGAAGAAGGAAGAACAAGAGAGGAAGAAGGAAGAAGAGGTTCTAGAGACACAGGAAGAAGAGAAGGGGAGGAGGAGGAGGAAGAATAAGATCTGGGGGGAAAAGAAATTCTTATCATTCATTAAACCCTAATCATGAAAATAGTTCCCTATATATAGGGCCCAAATACACAACTTGCATAAACCCCCCTTACACAGAAATAAATCCTAATGAACCCACAAATAACACAAATAAGCCCTAAAATGCAAATAAGCTCAGAAATAAAATAAACCACAAATAAACCCTAGAATGCAAATAAGCCCAAAAATAAAATAATAAAATAAATATGCAAATAAACGAGTCTGGCTCAATCCGAGGGCTCAGGATCATCTGGATGAAGGGCTCTGATGTCCCCATCACCGGGCTTTAGGCTCAAAATTTTTTGGATAATCTAGGCCCGAGCCCAACTTCAGTTGAAGCCCGAGCCCAACAAAAACCCAATTGGCCAAACCCGAATTACACATCAGGCCCAAACCCGATTGAAATTTAATATTTCATAATATTGCTTCATAGCTAGTTAAAAATTAGGCTCTCTCTCCTATAACATAAGTAAATGATACATGATATATTATTCTTAGTTAAACTCATTTTAATTTTATCATTTACTTCCTTATTATTATTCTTGTTTGGCCTCATGCTCAGGCGGGCCTTGGTCGAGCCAATAACATATCCGAGCCCAGCTCAAAAAATAAATGGGCTCCATATTTAAGCCTAAACCCGGTCCGAATTCTTTTCGGCCTAGTCCGAAGTGCGGCTTGAAGTCGGCTTGGCCCGATGGGCTCCAAGCCGGCCCAAGCCCATTTCCAGCCTAGTTCCTTGGAGTGGAATATCCAACATACTAGAGAAAAGAATCCTATTGATGCTCATTTCACGTTGGAGAACTTTAGGACCAGGTCATCGACGTAGAATTCGCTTGGCACTTATTATGGTGTAGAACAGGCATAGAAATCTTGTCCAATGCCAGGATAGTTAAATGTTCATGTGTGTAGAGAGTGCCCTCCAAACGAAACCTGTTTCCCTTCTTATGTAGATTGATAGTTATTTCCAACAATAACCACACTCTTTTGATGCTTCCTTGCCCTGGTAACTCCCAGTTTGGTAGTTGCTGAGAGTTACCTGCAAGAATAACTCCCTCTTGTCCTGATGACTCCTTGTAGAAAGTTAATTCCGGCAATTAGCTATCCAAATATGGCCTCTTGTATACGTGACAAGTGAGCAAACATAGCTCCTTCAAGTGTTATGCGCATTAACTAAATCTTGATCAGTCTTATGCTTTCTAACCATTTACTATAGTTGGTCGATAACCGACTAATTTTTGCATATAAACAGTGACAATTTTTTTTTTACATCAGAATAAATTAGTACTAGGGGATTATAATTGTCTACAGGTCCACCGTATAGAAGTCTCCCATGATGTTTGCTTGCAATTATATAAGGAGAAATCAAACTGGAGGTGACTGTCTAAATGGTTAAGACTTTTTCCCAAGTATACTTGTTGGCAGATTGGGATATCCTGTGATCTGGTTCTCTTGTCTGATCTTCGGCATGGCCATGCCTAGAGCAAGAGATAGGAGCAAATGAAAACCATGGAAGGATAACTAAAAATTTAGTGGTTTCAATCAGAAAAGTTTTTTATAATTTAAAAAATTAAATGGCTTAAAATGGAGCCATAAAAAATCAAGTCTGCTTATTTTGAATCTGCATAGCTTTTACCAGATAGAAAGAGGTGATGTACAGATTAGCAGATCACTAGATAACAGCTGTCTTATTACTGCTATTTTTCTAAATGGCTATTGTATGAACAGAAACATTAAACAGCTACTACAGACATAATGCAAAGGTAGGTCAGTGGCAATTTTATAGTTTTTGATAGGTGTAACGGTAGAACCAGTTGTTTATCAGGTAAAGAGAACCAACCTGAAATAAACAATAGTAGGCGATCATGTGTGGTGAATGGTCATTTTCAATGTTTTTTATGTAAATTTTCCATTAAATAATTCTGCTGGAGATGTGCAAAATGTTGTTAATAAACATTTTAAGGATTAGATGTCCAATTCTCAGCTCATATTAGATGTGTCGAGCGATAACATCCTTCAATAATGAACCCTATGATAGCGTTGTTTCTTGCATTTTAAAATGTTCCCACAGCTAGCAACAATCAAATTAAACCACTGTCGACTACAATGAAATGCATTAGAATTTTTTTTTTCCCTATGATCACAACTCAAGTATTAGAGCTGCCATAGTTATCACATCGGTTCAGCTTCAGCACTTTATACAAAACTTAAGTGAAGGAGAGTGGAGAGCAAGATGGGATGAGAAGAAAAGTGATGGTTAAGGTAAGAAGAAAAAAAAAATATGAATAAAAGAAAAAAGTTTCAAATGCCCATAAAAGTCATCCAAATTTTAGAAATACAATTTAATGAGCTGGAAGCAACAGAAGAAACTCTAGGGTACATCACAACTCTTTCCAAAGTTCATTTTATAAAGCAATTCCAAACTAAATCAATATTCCGAGTGTCGAGTTCAATTTTCTGAGATGACAAAATAAACAGATGATGTGATAATGATCACTTGGAAATGCTACTAATTTTTTTTAAGGATATGATGGTCAAGATAATGTATAACATAATTGGAAATCCAGAATACGTAATCATGGTGATGCAGAAAAAGCTGAAATGTTTTCCCCAGTTAGCCTGGATTTCTCTTTCTGAAATGCTTTCGTCCAAATTTTTTCATTGTAATTTGTAAATGTCAACTTGGAAGGATTGTTTATAACTCATGTCGGTTTTCATTCGGCTCCACTCCTGCAAGCATGATAGTAACATTTTGGCTTTACTCTGATACCATGATAATATGGCCCAAAATTTATAGGCTTACTGTTCTTCTTTTTTTTTTATTTAAAGTAGTTTTGACAAAAAAGAGAAACAATGGTGAAAACCGGGATACTAGTTTTTAACCATCTTATGAAATGACAAGAGGCAGGCTAATTAGGAATGATTGGCAAATGAAATTCAAAAACTCTACTATGGACAAGGTTGATGGTGTTTATAGCCATGATTCATAAACCTCACTAAACAATTTTTGGATCCACAATTCAAAAAAAGTAAAAAGGAAATTTCAATGAATAATGAATGCAGAAAGTATTTCTAATGTTAAATCTTGTGCACAATATAGTTATAATCAGGTCTTCTAACAATGTGGCCAAGTTAGTGATTACTCGTTTTCGAGCTTTACTATTTATATTCATAAAATCTGAGATTGTGAACCACAAAATAAGTGTTCTAGTGATATTTTAGCTTCATGAGTCCATTATCCAGAAATAAAAAAAGAAACTGCGTAAGTTTGATGCAATTCCAATAATCTTTTGATATTATAGAACTAGTACCTTCCCTTCTAGAGTCTTGAGCAATGACAACTTTGCAACTAAAGTATATTTTTTTAAATGTCTATAGCTTACTGAAGTTTTATCTGAATATCATCATTCAAAATATTTCATCACATTTTTAACAGGAGGGTCATGGACGACAAGATCGGAAACTAGCTGCTGCCCAACATGCAAGGAGAAGTGGTAGGTCTCAGTTCATTGTTTCTCAGAATCCAAAAGGGATATTTGGCAGCTCAGATGACAGCTTCTTGGGTACCATAACGACTAATCTCATGGGATCAAAATACCAAATATGGGATCAGGTTGAACTATCCTTTTCTTCTTCGTTCTCGATCAAGTTGGATACAATTCTCATTTTTAAATTACCATCGATATTTCTTTTCTTTTTTTTCTTGATTTTTGTCCATATTTTGATCCAAAGTCTTTTTTTTTTAAAAAAAAGGAAATTCTGAAACTCTTTAATATTTTTCCTTCTTTTAATAACTTCTTGTGAGGTGACCACCCTCTCCATTATAGTCAAAAAAAAAGGGAAAACCCACATTTGAATTTCTAAAAGATGTTTTCTGCTTTTATAATTCTGAAATTTTCATTCCATATAAATACAGTCAGGAAATGGTGTCTTATGAACAAACTTGAGATGGTACTCTATACTTTTTAAATATAATTTTTGAACACCTTTCTTAATTCAGTTTATAAACAGAGTTATTTTGGAAAAAAGAAACAGCCATTAGACCTGATAACATGGTCAACTCTTAATGCCTGCAGGGAAGCCCGCTCGATTCCTTGAAAAATCAGTCAAAGAGACTTCTTGGTGTTGTTGCGTAAGATAACTTCTCTTACTCTTTCCATAGCATAGCAAAGATTTCATCTTGCTTATTAGTGCTATACATGATATGGCAGGTTTGTACCTACTATAACTACTCTCACAGGGAGCTTTAGAAGCATGAGGGCTTGGATTCCCAAGCACCAATCAATGCAACTTAAAAACACAAAAACAACTCAGGTGACTCATAGTTCGGATCATCTAATATCTTAATTCAGAAAAGGAGACCAAAAGGAAGCAGAAATTAAAGAAGAGACAATGCAATTGGGCTCTAATTTTAAGAACATTGCAGATTCAGCATATCAATGGACTTCCCAAAGACTGGGAGGAGAAAAGGAATAGAGCCTGTCAACTCGTCTCAAGAGTTCCATACTACAACAATGTAGGCTCTTAAAATTACCATCCTGAATTTTAGATGGGAATCTTTTACCTTGATATGCCACTATCCATGCTATATTTTACCTCCTAATCTCATTTTTAGGTTACAAGGCGATATGAACTCGACTTCAGAGAGAGGGCAGGAAGAACAGGTCCCAGAATTCAGGCGTCAGCGAAAAATTTTCAGCTGATCATGGAGGTACCTTCTTTCTTGTTCTGCAAAATCCTCGATTTTCAATAAAACTATACAATTGTATATATAATTCGTATCATGTTAGGTTTTCGATTTGTAGTAAACTTGCAGCGTCCTGCGTCTGTTAATAGTTTGCTAGACTGTTATGCATATTTAGAATTTTCTGTATCGAGTTTCTCCGAAAGATCTGACTTACGCTTTCATGGAATGGGTAGGAGAAAGGAAGACAAACAATTCTACAACTTGGTAGGATTGGGAAGTCGAAGTATCTAATGGATTATAGGTAAATAAGTACCCATACTTGCAGTTGCTTGTTTGTAGGTATATGTAAACAGAAGTATAAACACCAAATTTCTGTTCTGCAGATACCCCTTGACTGGTTACCAAGCATTTTGCATTTGTCTGGCCTCCATTGACTCCAAACTCTGTTGCTCGGTGTAGAACTTCAACCTTCTGTATTTCAGCCTCTGAATACAATGCCTTACAGTACTTTACAGCCCTTCTTGGACTCTCAATGACAACGATCGGAGTTTCCGCAGCTCAAACACTGTCACATAGAGAAGCATAAACAAAGATGCAGGACCCATTTCTCTTGTGCCATCAAAATGTTCTAGCAACATAAATGCATTGTATATTATAAGAGATGATATAAGTGTTCGTACATGTAGAAATATCTGTCATCTGGTAGCCTCTCCAGCGCATTCTCATAGATGAAATGATCCGGGAAAAATTAAGGAAAATTTATATGATTGGTGGATGCTATGCTGTCAAGTGTGGAAAACCAGTTAACACCATACACTAACTAAACCAATGGAGCAATTTTTAACTGAGAAATTGTTGATATCAGTAACCAAATTCCAGCTACCGATTCCTTAATTGGTTATATGCAATTAAGATGACCTCCGAACATGGCTGATAATGCTTCAGCTTCATCTGGTTTGGTCCAGTATACTTGCATCCAAGTTCATGAGCTAAACCCACTCTTTTATCCTTCTGCTGGTTCAAATTCAAACTTAAGCCCTACTTCGGCAATACAATAATTCAACTACACCCTCATACCTCCTTCAAGTTATGGCTGTTTGAAAGTTGAAAAATTAAAATAATATGTTGGCAAATGTCAGGAGTCCAGACATCTTATTTCTTTTGAGGCAGCAGTATTGTGTGGCTTGCACAGAAATTTAAGGCCTTTACCTCAAACATTCACAAATCTAGTTCTCTTCCCTTTCTTTTTCTGTTTTCTTTTTTTTTCTCCTCACCTGAACATGTATGGGAAGAAAGGTAACTGAAACTACAGTGATGATAGATTTGAACTGAGGTCCCTGTATCTGACAAAAAGATCTTGCCGACTAAGCCAGTTGGCACCCTCACATTTGAAGTAAGGAAGAAAGAAAGATCATTTATAAAAACACCACGTTTTGATAATCAGGTTCACCTGAGAGTTTTTGCTCATTGAACATATTCTCAATCATGGCTTACAACAATTTGAGGTGCAATTCGCACAATGCGGCATCAGGAAATGCGGCATCCAGAACTTGAGGAATTAAATCTGAATCCTAGACCACAGAAGTATCTGTGAGTTTCGAAGAACATTTCAAGTTAAGATAATTTCAATTTTCCTTTGTATAAAGAATATTTTGCTTCACAAAGTGCCTTCTCAGCTCCAGACTTTTCGGAACAGGGATCTGAGGCCCCTAAAGTAACTGCAAAGTAGAGATATATTGTGCACAGAAATGCCAACAATGCCATCATTGTCAGAAGGAAACGATGCCGCTCAAGAATGGTAGACCAGCTTCCTAATTCATCACGACCTGATAGCTTCTTGGAAGGGGATGATGAAAACAATGTGTTTTGTGATTTCCTAGTTGGAGATGGTAATGAAGTGAGAACCATGGTCGTTAAAACCTATTTAGACTGACCAAAATCCTGCATGAATGATAAAACGAGCTTTTGTCAGCCAACAGACAGTACATCATGCCAAATAAACAGAGAATGCGACTTTCTGAGTTGAATGTTTGTTTGCCGCGCATCTCAAAGACAACATATCAAGTTGTTACAACTACAGGATTTTCTGTATTATTTTCACATGAAAGATAATGATAAAAAAATATGGACCAACAAAAGGAAAGGACAAAGTATTGATGATATTTAACAACTACAACATCCACTATGCTCACATTCTCCCAATAAAGAAGAGCAACAGTATTCATGATATTTAACAACCTACATTAATTTTTTTTGATGCATCAGGATGACAAGGATAACTTTATGCAATTTTTCTGGGATATATATTACTTAGTTATTGATTATTGCAAGAAATGGTGGATAACCTTTTCATTTTCTATGATGCAATCTGATCAACTTCCAACTTAGTTCATCCTGTGAAAACAGTTGCCAGAAATCCTAGCAGCAGAAAGTAGTTTAGCTAATTTAAACATAACTGTGGTCATCCATCCATCCTTTTTAAGCAAGAAGGACGGACAGGCATTAACTATAAAAAACTATCTGCAACAGATGCACAGCAGCTCAAAAACATGAACACTCGATACTAGCACAAAGATCACAAATGACATTTTTTAACCTACATTTTTTTACAAACACATACCTACCTTTCTACACCTTAAAATAATTTATGTCATATAACTTGAGAATCCAAACACTTGATCTTGTTCTACAAATTTTGAGATGCAGAAAAACCAAAATTCAATCGATTGTATGTTTCTAAAGTATAAATCAAATCAAAGCATGGTATCATACCATTAAATTTGTCCATTCAGTAACCACTAGGTGCACAAGTAAGAGACCTTCATATCACATGATTTTTGTTCTTAGGCAATTTAAACATTGCAAAATATGATCAATCATATGGATTCATTTTAAAAAGAGTATCATTGATTTTAAGCCAAATAGTTTGGATAGTACTTTAGCTTAACTCTACCTATGTTTTAGAACCAGTGATCCAGACTAAACCATCCGGGCAGCTTGATCGTGGATCCACAAATTCACCATCCATTCCATAGTATGCCATACCGTACCGAACCAGACATCCAAACATCACATACAATGGAATCTGTGGATTATTATTTCCTTTTTAGAGCAGAACAATGGCAAAGATAACGAGCAGTGTATGACGGTCTACAATTTTGAAGTTAAGAAGCTTGCAAATGGAATTTCAATGAAATTGGTTTAGAGAGTAGTAGATATCATCAACTTTCTCAGGGAAGTGATAATAGATACAATTTATTCAGATTGAAACATGTTTTCAAAATCTATTTTAGTACTTTGGTACAATTATTAAAAAATGCAAAGAGGGCTCCATATTATTATCCTCATCACATTGTTTTGAAGATCAATTAAAGATCATAGGAATAAAAATCATTCCTATACTGCAACAATAGAAGATTAATTTGTGTAATGTCGGCTGACATGGTACAGCTACATGCATCGATGATTATGTATGAAATTTTTTAGTGAACATGATTCAGGTCACAATGATTTGTGAATTCCCATGCACTTAAATCTCCTTATTGCAATTTTAAAAGTTTCTCACCAAGAATCAAAACCTCTCATTATAATCCAGCCTAATTGCCTATGTTTGAACCTATGCAAAAATAGAGCAGACCAT
This sequence comes from Phoenix dactylifera, assembly GCF_009389715.1. Taxonomy (NCBI): domain Eukaryota; kingdom Viridiplantae; phylum Streptophyta; class Magnoliopsida; order Arecales; family Arecaceae; genus Phoenix; species Phoenix dactylifera. The sequence goes on along the minus strand of NC_052392.1, from coordinate 28,005,262 downwards.
GAAAAGTATCCTTGTAAAATCAGCAGTGCATTTGAGCAACACATTTTTCAGGACACTTAAAGATCAAAATCCAGAGGTTAAACAAAGGGACGGAAATTTACTCCACAAAAATCAGAGAACAAGTCATTTTTCAAAAAAAATATCCCAAATAATCTTCATTCACATCCATAACGCCACAAAAGTCAACAATTAAAACTCCAAAAGCATTCTTGAGGTCACGAATTAAACAAAAAAAAAAACAGGAAAGGAGGGAAATCTCTGAGAATGCCTCACTCATCCCAATCATACCGATCCGATAATATGAAGGACAAGAAGCTACACAGCATCAATCACAGAGCAGTATCAATCACCTTCCAAACTAAACAATAATAAAAAGAACTCTAAATACAACAGCTCGAGAATCCCGGACGTGTTTGGATGCCGGAAGATCTCAATAAGATCTTCCCGGCCAGCTTGTCTTCTGAAAAATACGATGACAGAAGCAGCCGCATAGAGACTTATCCTTAAATTTCAGGGATAAGTAATCCCTTTTGAAAGGCGATTTATCCTATCCTAAAAAACCAGTGTCGCCAGGAACCGCTCCCTCTTCCTTCCCCTTTCCATCGCAACTATTAAAAGAAAACCCCTGCCGGCTAGATCCTGTCGGACCGGCAAGATCTCCCGGCATTCAAAGAAGCCCTTAAAGAGAAGAAGAAGAAGAAGAAGAAGAAAACAAGAACTCGAAGAAGAATCGATCCGAGAAGAGAAATTAATAGTGCATACCGCGACGCGGCGGGGAAAGGATTAGATCCGACGAGGGCAAGAAGAGGTCGTGGAGTGGTGGTGCCGGATGGTCGTCGAGGGAGATGGAGGTCGGAATACTGCCGCGAATGCCGGTGGAAGGAGAGGGGAAGACAGAGAAGAGAGGGAGACCATTGGCTCCTCAACTTGCATTCTATTCTGGTGCGCGGGTTAATGCCTTGGCCTCTGATCCGACCCCTAGAAAGCAAGTTGGTGGGGACCGTTAAACGGGCTCTGCAAGTGCGGTTGGCAAGATTCACACAGAAATAAATCAGAGTACGTTGGGTGGAAATTTTAAAAAAATATAGAAGGGAAGGTCTGGTAAACAGTTTATTTGGGAGATTTTGACTTTAGTAGATATTTAGTTTAGTCAAAAATAAAAAGATGTTTTAATCCAATTCTTTTCAAATCAGCGAACAACCCATATGGAACTAAATACGGGCCTCCTCATATACTTCTTCATTTAAGTCTTGAGAACCTCACTAAAAAAAAAAACATAACTAGAAGGTATATTTGGATTTCTTGATCTTATATAAGTACTCAAAATCTACCTAGCGAATAATTGATGTAAGACTAAACACACGCCCGCACGGATCCTCATACTCGTAAAGTTGCTCTCTTTCGTGAATTGGATGCAAGCATAGATTCTTTACGATGCATTATAAAGACCGATGCAGCACTCGATGTTTGTCATAAGAAAATTGGCGAACGTATCTTGTTTGATTACCGTCCATCTTCTAATGACGGTCGTCAAATGCTGCATCAGACTGCGGCGCAAACAGCGCACTGCAAAAAATCTCGGATCATCGGATGCAGGTTGGAGTTGCTTGGTTGATAAGAGTTTGCCATGCACTCCATTCATGGGAATTTCCTCTAAGATTAGGTTGGAGATGATTCACTCTCCCAAACATTTCAGATGAACAATATGAATCTAATCCTCTCGGGTACAATATCATTATAAGCTACAACGGATACATGTGCTTGAAGAGTAACATGCACCCATTAAGGGCATTAGTTACGAGTCCTTGTCATATGATTAAGTGTATGCAAAAGTTGGACATACAATGCAAAGAGCATGTTGTACTGATTACCATAGGAGCAAAGGAGCTAAACTTCGTTGCTTTCCTTCTCAGACAAGAGATGTCCCATCCGGTGAAAGAAGGGCTCGTCTTGTGGGACAAGAGAAGATTCCCAATATTCGTCGGTTTGGCTGTCAAGCAATCAAATTCAAGTGTGACGACATCTACATGTTTTTCTTTCTGCACTTGAAGGCCCTGACTAGAAACGGGATAAAAAAACTTTGGGGATACTTTCTACTTAAATGCGGTAGGTACAATTCCTTTTAGGAAAGGATCGGTAGGATAGCGCAAACTGGCCACCAGGGATGCTGCTTGATGGGGAAAAAAAATAGATCACCTAACACATATGGTTAAAGCATATAAATCCGATAGCAAATCTAGTTTGAACGGGCATAGTCTTGGCAAACGTGATCTCGATAAGCATGGTCTTGGTGGACATGGTCTTGGTGAGCGTGATCTCGGTAAGCATGGTCTCAGCTAAGCAAAGCTTGATTAACCTCGAGGCCAAAAAAGATCTAGTCAAAAGTTGAGACCGACCCCAACTCCACCGAAAGTCAAGCCGATCTCTAAATCGGAGCGTCTGTATAAAGAAGGGATCACGAAATCCTCCATATTCGGAATCAAATCCCGCAGTCTCCGCTACAACAGCTGTCAAACCTAAATCCTTACAATCTCAACCAATTGCCAGCTAACCTGAATTTTTGTGTCATCTAAGGTAATCTATTTAACCCAAGATTTGTACAATCACATCCGATTATGAATAACCATCACACCCCCTCCTATAAAGAGGGGGGACTTCGGGGAGAGAGGGGACTTTCTCCCCCTCTACCAAAAGATTTCTCAATTAGAATATGTACGAATCCTCTCTGACTTAAGTATCGGAGGGCCTTTGCCGGATCCTTCGGCCTGTGCTTCTTACAGGTCTCCCGGAGACAGCCGTCCGCCACCGCCTGTGGCAGAAACTCCTCCTCCTGTTTTGCGATCACCCCCGGGTCCGATTTCTAGCAACAACACTGCTATCCCAATGCAATTAGTTTGAAAATACTGTTTTAGATCCTTTTGTAATGATGCGATAGAATTAGGTGATTTCTTTGGGGGATTGGACAAGTTTGCTGTTCCTATTCTCCCTGTTTTCTGCGTAATGTGATGAGAAATGTAACTGGAATAAGGTGTTGAGGGCTGTCTGGAGAAAAAATATGGCTAGAAAACATGTATTCAGGTTGTAAATTTGGTTACTACTTACTAGTGCTTACATAATGCACATTAAAAAATTATGCAAGGCAGGCATACCATAGGTGATTGCGGTAGGTTGGAGGACAAAATAAGCTTGCATGGAGGGTGGGTGGTTCAGCATTAATGCATCTGATTGGTCTTAGGACAGGGTTGATAGGAACTAGAGCAGGGTCGATAACAACAAGAGAGGGCAATGGTCATCATGGCCTGAGAGGTTGGACTGGATGGGGACCGGAGAGGTAATTGACAAGCGAGGAGGTAAGCAAAGAAAGCATATAAGCCAAGGTATACACCAGGATTAGGCTCCTCATTTCATTTCCAAACTGGACCTTAGTTTCTTATACAACATCCTTAAGCAGTTGAACAAGCTTTGTCCGCAACAGATATTGTTTTATCCACCTTTTTTATCAAACACTAAACTATGACATAAGACCAGACTAGCATAGAAATGCTGTGCTGAATACATGAGTGGTTACAACTAATCTAGTTGGACAGTCATCTTAAATATGGTAACATCCTTGCAAAGTAGAATGACCTAGCAGATGTACCTGCCGACAGGGCTTCAAGGCATGAAACAATGAGGTTGAGGGATGCGAATATGCCAACACAAATGAAATTGTGGAAAGGGAGAAAGATGGTGCCTCCTCTTCCATCTTGGAGCCATGGATGGGGTCGTTGTTAAGTGCCTCAATCGCATGATCATGGTTGCAATCCCTCATGGGGTCTGATCGAGGATTCTGCAACAATCATGGAACTGATTCATGTAGTGGAGGTGCATAGGAGCTGGTGTATTTTGGAAGTTCTTGTTAGCCTAGATGCACAAATATAATTAAATATTTCTAATATTCAAAAACAATAAATAAGAAGAATAAACTAGCAAATAACTAACTTGACAATATAATAATAAAATGAAGAAAGAGAGAGAAGATGGCCTGTGGATCGAAGCACGCTGATGCGCTGTCCCAGAAAAGTTTATGCCCCCCATGCACGGGTCTGCTGGCACAGATCTTCTAGAGATACGACGACCCAATACAGAACCACGTCTTTCCCGTCAGTGCGCCTCCAGGGAAGAAAGAAGTGCACGTTCACGCTTGCAGATAGCTCAAAAGGAACTTAGAAAAATTATGAGGAGAAGAAAAATTTTCTTTATTTCTTTTCTCCCCAATGATCCCTAGAACCTTTTTTTTATCTACACTCTTGGAATAGGGAGAAGAGAAAATTTTGATTGTACTTTGAAATGATCCCTAGAGCCCTTTATATTGGCTCAGGCACGTCAAAAGAAGAAGATTCCCCTCCCGCGGATTGATGACGTGTCTTCTTGTGCTCCTTTGATTCTTCGGCTTATTGCATCTTGGCCGTTCATGCTTCCTTCCTTCTTCGAGGGGCCTTTCCATGTTTGCTCCTGCGCTGGATACATGACACTTGTCATGGTTTGCTTTCATTAGAAATTCTTCCATGTTTGCTCCCTTGCTTGTGCACGGATGCTTGCCACTTGGCCGTTAACTAATTTTGGTTTTCAAATTTTAAATTATTTGATTTAATTCAACAATCCCCCACATAAATTAAATATTTAAAAAATTTAAAATCAAAATAAAATTTTAACAAAAAATCAAAATAAAATACTGAGTATCTTATATTATGTAATAGGTGTAGGTACCTTTCGGTTTGAACCTTCACTTAGTGACAATTGATTACCTCTGTGGAGCCAAGGTGGACTATGCCTTGAACCTTGGTCCATGGCTCAGATTTCATCAACAGCACACATAATATAGCGTGAACATGCTCGAAGCGGGTTTGCGTTTTACGGCCACGCGCAGGTATCTCTTCATGTGTGTTATTAGGGAACAGCCCACTTCCCACAGTCGCGGCCTCACGACTACACGCATATAGGTGAATCCTGAAAAAGGGTACGAGCAAGTAGGTACCCTGCCTCATGGTTCTCGGATTCATTAAGAGTAAAAACTCAACCTAACCCTTGCTTTTTATGAGCACTGTTGCCCTAGGGATGGGAAAAACAAATAGTGCTCCTCATTAGTCACCTATCTAGCTTGTTTCTACCCATTGAACCTTTTCAGGTTGGGTTACCACCGTGGTGACTTTACTTATGGGCTTAGCCCCATCCTCCTCGACAACTCTAGAACCACTGTTCTAGACAATCCTTTGGTAAGCTGATCAGCTAGATTTCTTTCGGATCTTACAAAATTTAGTGCAATCAAGTTATTCTTTAATTTGTATCTCAATGATTTATGGCGCACTTTCAAGTGCCTATTCATTTTCACATTTGCATTTTCTTGATTGCATTTATCTATAGCAGATCTGCAGTCACAATGAATAGATATAGAAGGTAATGGTGAAGTCTCAATAGACAAATCTATCAGTAGATCTCTAAGCCACTCGGCTTCAATGCTAGTGGTATCTAGGGCAATCATTTCAGATTCCATGGTGCTCCTAGCCACTACAGTTTGTTTGGTAGACTTCCATGATACAGCTGCACCTTCTAAAAGAAAGACAAAACCAGTGGTGGATTTGGTGTCAACTGTATCACTGATCCAGTTGGCATCACTATAGCCTTCCAGAACAGCAGGATAACCACAATAGTGTAATCCTAGAAATATGGTACCCTTAAGATACCTGAGAATTCTTTCTAGAGCAGTCCAATGATCATTATTAGGATTGTGAGTATATCTACTTAGTCGGTTCACAGAGTATGCAATATCAGGTCTGGTATAATTTGCAAGAAATCCTAAAGAACCAATAATCTGGGCATACAAGCTTCGATTGACTGGATCACCTAAGTTCTTCTTTAGATGAAGAGATGGATTATAGGGAGTAGATACAGGATGACAATCAGAGTAGTGAAACTTTTTAAGAATTTTCTCCACATAGTGGCTTTGGGACAAAGTTATTCCATTTTCATTCCTTATGATTTTAGTATTAAGGATTAGGTCTGCTTGTCCTAAATCTTTCATGTCAAATTTTAGAGATAAAAATTGTTTTACTTCATTAATAATTTCTAAGTCTGATCCAAAAATTAGGATATCATCTACATATACACATAAAATTATAATTTTGTTATTCTTCTTTTTATAATATACACATTCATCTGTGTTATTAATTTTAAATCCATTAGTTAGAATTATTTCATCAAATTTAAGGTGCCATTGTTTGGGGGCTTATTTTAGACCATAAAGAGATCTAATCAACCTACATACCTTTTTCTCTTGACCTAGGACAATGAAACCTTCGGGTTGGTTCATGTAGATCTCTTCATCTAGGTCCCCATTCAAGAAAGCAGTTTTAACATCCATTTGATGTATAACCAGCTTATGAATGGAAGCCAAGGCAACAAGAATTCTAATAGTAGTGATTCTAGCTACAGGGGCATAAATATCAAGAAGTCAATCCCAGATTTTTGAGTAAAACCTTTGGCTACTAACCTAGCCTTATATTTGTCTACAGTTCCATCTGGCCTAAGTTTCTTCTTAAAGATCCATTTACACCCTATGGGTTTACTTCCTGGGGGTAGGTCTGCCAATTCCCAAGTATGGTTTTGGATTATAGATTGCATTTCATTATCTATTGCTTCTTTCCAGAAGGGGGCATCTAGAGATTTCAAGGCATCCTCTAAAGACGTAGGAGAGTCTTCTATTAGGAATGTGTAGTAGTCTTCTCCAAAGTTCTTTTCAACTCTAGTTCTTTTACTTCTTCTAGGTTCAGTTTCTTCTTCTTCTTCTCTAAATCTGGTTCTGCTAGAACTAGTCCCTAAGTTATTATTGGTATTTATTTGATCATTTATCCTTGTTTTAAAAGGAAATATACTTTCAAAGTAGATTACATCTCTTGCTTCCATTATAGTGTTGTTATTAATTTCATTTATTTGAGAGTTAAACACTAAAAGTCTATTAGCATTACTCTCAATTGCATATCCTATAAATATTGCATCTATTATTTTGGGTCCAATTTTCTTTCTTTTATTTTCTGGAATTTTTACTTTAGCTAAGCACCCCCACACTTTTAAATATTTTAAGTTAGGTTTTCTATGTTTCCAGATTTCATATGGAGTTTTATCATTATGTTTGAATGGAATTCTATTCAAGATATAAGATGCAGTTACTAGTGCTTCCCCCCAAAGATTTTCTGGTGCACCTGAACTAATTAACATAGAGTTAACCATATCCATTAAGGTTCTATTCTTTCTCTCAGCTACTCCATTGATTGGGGTGAATAAGGAGCTGTCACTTCATGAATTATCCCATGTTCTTCACAGAACTGGGTCAGCTCAAAAGAGGTATATTCACCTCCTCTATCAGACCTTAAGATTTTAATCTTTTTATCTAGTTGGTTTTCAGCCTCTGCTTTATAGACTTTGAATTTATTTAAGACCTTATTTTTAGCTTTGATAAGATAGAGGTGACAGTATCTAGAAAGGTCATCTATGAAAGTTACAAAATATTTGTTTCCACCCCTTGAGGTTCTCCCTGAGTCACATACATCACTATGTATGAGTTCAAGGAGATCAGAATCTCTACTTACAGAGTGAAAGGGTTTTTTAGGTAATTTGGCCTCTACACATATCTCACATTTATCATTATTCTTAATTTCTGATTTTGGGATTAAATTCAAGTGCATTAATCTTTTAATTGAACTATAGTTTACATGTCCCAGCCTACTATGCCAGACAACAGGAGAGTCAATATGAAGAACAATAGAATTTTCATTCATAGATGGAATAATTACATTGAGTTTAAACAATCCATCACAAAGAAAACCTTTTCCGATGAAAGAGACACCATGGGTTACAACAACTTTATTTGATTCAAAAACAATTCGGTATCCTTGCTGGACAAGCAAGGATCCACTAACTAGATTTCTACGGATGTCTGGAACGTGGTGCACGCCTTGCAGAGTAAGGATCTTCCCAGAGGTAAGTGTCAGATCCACTCGTCCCGCTCCAAGCACGCGCGCCACAGCATTATTACCCATGGTCACAGTTCCTCTACATGAGATCTGATAAGATAAAAACCAGGAGCGATCAGAACAAACATGTATACTAGCTCCGGTATCAATCCACCAGTCAAGTGCTAATTGTGTCATGTTAACTTCAGGTATGAAGGAAACAAACCTGATAGCAGTCTCAAAGGAGTTAGCCCCACAGGTCACCATGTTGGCCTGGGCACCAGAAGTGGTAGGACCCTTACTTCTAGGTTGACGAGGAGTAGTGATCTTGTAGAAGCATTGGTTGGCCATATGGTTGGTCCGACCACAGACAAAACAGCAACGAACAGATTCTCCTTCTTTCTCTTTCTTCTGGTTCTGAGAGAAGTTGGATTTTCTGTTGTTGGGCTGAAAGGAGTTCCTATGGTTGAATGATTTCTTCTTGAAGGACTTGTTGTGGTTGGGACGGAAAAAATGATTCTGATTTTTGGATTTGGGCTTGGATTCAACATTGTTGACTTTGGGCAAAGGATTAGAGGAGTGAGATTTTTCTCTAAGGCGATGTTGTTCTTCAATCCTAATAGAATTTAGGACTTGGGTTAGAGACAGATCACCTTGGGTGTGGCTCAAAGTCTTGGCAAAGTCTGATCAGGTAGAGGAAAGTTTGTCTATAATACAGGCAACTTGGAAAGACTCATCTAAGTGGGTTCCATTTGCCTGGAGTTGAAGAATCAATGTTTCATATTCATGGATTTGATCATTCATAGATTTGGAATCAACAAATTTAAACTTGCTAAAGTCAGAAGCTTTGAATCTCTTTACCCCGGCATCATCAAGTCCATATTTATTTTCTAAGGTATCCCAGAGATCTTTGGCACTCTTAGCTATATAATAAATATCATAAAGCCTATCAGAAAGGGCTCCTAGAATTCTATGAAGACAGTGGTAGTTGGTTTCTTCTGGAGTCCTAGTGGAGGATGCATCATCAGAAGGAGCAAGGTTTGGGTTGTTGCGAGTAGAAGGTCGTGAAGCAGATGGGTTAGACCCACCAATGGCGGAGATCAAGCCTAAGGTGGTGAGCCAGAACCGCATTTGATTCTGCCACCTTCTAAAGTTTTGACCATCAAATTTTTCAGGTTTAACACTAAGATTTTCAGATCCGTGGGAAGCCATTAGTTTGTAGCTTAACACAATTTTGACACCTGTGGAAATGAGAAGGTTTATGTCAAATTATTGCACTGATATTTAAATTGAACTTTATATGTCTAATTGAAAAATCCAAAGAATAACAGCCAGATCAGCTCCAGATCGGTGGTGGAGCACTTGGCTCACTTAAGTACCAGCCTTTCTTAGGCACGTATGCCTTTTTGACAAGCTTTTCTTAGACACCGTTATTCAATAGATAATTTCACTACATATCGTTCAATTTTATCCTAAGTGCAATATTAAGCTAGCTCCTATGAGTTAACCAATTTCTGAATTTCCGTTTGAATGGAATCTGGAAATTACTCCGAAAGGAGTCCAAATGGAGGTATTAATAAACCTCTTGGAGGTTAAGCAATCTAATATTTTGCTTGAAAAATTAAGTACTAAAGTAAAGCTAGCATAAATGTGTAACAGCTAAAATAGAACAATTTATAATTATGCAGCAAAATATTTAATAAATATTGCAATCTAAAATCTAGTGCTAACCGTACATAAACTTTCCTGGATTGTTAGCCTAGATGCACAAATATAATTAAATATTTCTAATATTCAAAAACAATAAATAAGAAGAATAAACTAGCAAATAACTAACTTGACAATATAATAATAAAATGAAGAAAGAGAGAGAAGATGGCCTGTGGATCGAAGCACGCTGATGCGCTGTCCCAGGAAAGTTTATGCCCCCCACGCACGGGTCTGCTGGCACAGATCTCCTAGAGATACGACGATCCAATACAGAACCACGTCTTCCCCGTCAGTGCGCCTCCAGGGAAGAAAGAAGAGCACGTTCACGCTTGCAGATAGCTCAAAAGAAACTTAGAAAAATTATGAGGAGAAGAAAAATTTTCTTTATTTCTTTTCTCCCCAATGATCCCTAGAGCCTTTTTTTTATCTACACTCTTGGAATAGGGAGAAGAGAAAATTTTGATTGTACTTTGAAATGATCCCTAGAGCCCTTTATATTGGCTCAGGCACGTCAAAAGAAGAAGATTCCCCTCCCGCGGATTGATGACGTGTCTTCTTGTGCTCCTTTGATTCTTCGGCTTATTGCATCTTGGCCGTTCATGCTTCCTTCCTTCTTCGAGGGGCCTTTCCATGTTTGCTCCTGCGCTGGATACATGACACTTGTCATGGTTTGCTTTCATTAGAAATTCTTCCATGTTTGCTCCCTTGCTTGTGCACGGATGCTTGCCACTTGGCCGTTAACCAATTTTGGTTTTCAAATTTTAAATTATTTGATTTAATTCAACAGTTGTGCCATGCGGAATTGACCTAGAGGCTGTCAGGTGCTCCAAGATCTTGGAAAAATGGAGACTTTGGTTGGAGCCAAATTCTGGCATCCATTAGTAAGGGTTCCGGACTTGCATGCCATGATCATGAAGGATCTAAATATGTGAGAACGGGCCTTGAATGGATCATATTAGACTGAAGTCGGTAGGCCCAATTAACAGCAGCCCATGGTAGAAGGAGGAATCGAAATAGAGGATCGTGAACATGATCCTCTGCTCCTTCTTCCTCATTCGTTGAGGTGATAAGGTCGCGGAGTCATGGCCGGTGACGACTCCATAGGCCATTCGAACGGCCGCCGGCCGTTCGATCGTGCTCATCTACCACGAGAATCGCGGGCGGTGCAACGACCGCCAAGTTCATCCTATTCAAAAGCCCCCTATAAAATCCCCCTCATCCTTTACGGTTGATCCACCACCGAGCTCCCATCTCATCTTCCTTTCCTCCGGCAACTAACACGCCACCACATTTGAGCTTCACCACCCTCGAAAACCCCTCTTGATCACTTACTTTCCTATCGCTATATTTTTTGCAGGGCCGGCTCAACCCTTAGACGACCGCAACAAAGGCGGTCGCCTAAGAACCTCGGCCTAAAGAAGGCCCACCGCAGTCCAAATAGAGCTACAGTGAAATTGCCATGAAATGGTGAGAGCTACGGGCCACCTCATGCCTTCAGCTTCAAGATAACGAGACGTGAAAAACTGAAAAGTAAAAGTCTCCGGCACAATCCCATCGCAGCCAGGAATAGCCGAATAGAAGATTAAACTCTTCTTTGTTCACTATAAAGCAAATCCCAGCAGCTCCCTTCATCATTCCCAAATCCCACAGGCACTTTCCCATTGCTTCTGCGGCTCTGCCTTCTCGCTCAACCGCTCAGGCAGTCAGGCATCAGGCTTCTCACAAAAGCGTGAGTGCGTGACCCGGGCCCAGGCCCCGGTGAGGCAGTGACAACCTCTGGCTTCTCTCCCCCCTTCTTGGCTTCTCTGCCCCCTTTGCCCTTCCCAACAACCTCCGGCTTTTCCTCCCCACTTCGGCCCTTCTCGGTTTCTCTCCAGTCTCCCCCCTTCTCGGTGCGAAGTCAAAGCTCCTCTCCGCCCTTCTCGGCTTCTCTGAATTCTCTCCTCTCCTGAGCCAGAGTGGCAGAGTCTAGAGAGAGCATGGGATAAAATCATAAAAAGTGGAGCTTCAAGCCTTCGACTTGGCCCACTTGGGGTTTGCAGTGTTGTTCATTTGTTGGCTACTTGCCTACTTGGCTGGCTTAGTTACTTACTTACTTAGTTACTTGGCTGGTTGGCTACTTGGCTTTTTCTAGGGTTCTACTTCGTTAATTGTCTTCTTTAGTTCTTTACTTCTTTTTGCTGGTCTTGGCCTCTTGGGGAGCCACCGAGCTAGAGAGAGCCAGAGAGTTGAGAGAGGCTTTTCATTTCTATGGACAGTGGACTATACCTATTACGTATTAACCTATGTTACCTACCAGGTTGTTTAGATCATTTTCTAGTTTTCTTTTTTGTTTTAATTTTCTGCAAAAATAGTGATTTCTTGATTATCAATTTCTTCATCCAAAAAAAATATTTTTAACCAATGGAATATATTTTTTTTTCTGTTCTTTTTCTAATCTTTGAAGTTTGAATCCAAGATTGTTTTGCTTCTTAGGATTTCAGCTATTCAGGTGTGTTTTTGTTGCGACTTCGACCTCTTCTCCAACTCCACCAATTAGTCTCCGACACCGCTTCTCGCCATCGAGTTCGGCACCGGTTGTTGGGACTTGAGTTCGTTTCTCTTAGCGTGATCATGTTTTATCATTTTCAATTCTTTTATATTTTGATTTGTTTGTGGTGATTATCTTAATTGCTTTGTTTGATAATATTATTTTTAGATTCAAATTCTAATAGAAAATATGAATGTGGGTATGAAAAACTCAAAAAAAAGAAAAATCAAAAAACTCATTCAATCTCAAAAAGGAGCTCTAAATAGATTTGTTGTAAAAAGAAGATTATTGAATATAAATCCTAAAGTATTTTACACACCATGTTGACGTCATAACTTAAATTTAGTATTATGTGATACTGCTAACTTATGTTCTAAGGCTATATCTTTTTTTGAAGTGATTCAACGAATTTTTACTTTATTTTTTTTTACAAAACAATAAAATTTTACAAGATAATGTATCTACATTAACTTTTAAAATCTTATTACAGACACGTTGGAAAAATCATATTGAAAGTGTCAAAGCAATTAAATACCAACTTCTAAAATAAGAAATACCTAAGTTTAATTAGCAAAAATTAGTGAAGATCCTAAAACAAAGAGTAAAGCCACATGCTTAGCTCCATATGAGATTGAAAATTCTGAATTCTTATTGGGTATGAATATTTGGTATAATATATTGTTTGTTATTAACTCAGTTTGTAAGAACTTACAATCTGAAGATATACATATTGTTGTTGCTATAAATCAATTAAAAGATCTTCTTTCTTATTTAAAAAGTTATAAAAAAAATGAATTCATGACTGCTTTGATTTCATCTAAAAAAATTGCAAATAAAATAAAAATAGAACCTATATTTTGTGAAAAACATGTGATCCGTAGAAAAAAATAATTTAATGAAAATAGTGATGATGAGACGGTAAGATCAGCTAAAGAATTTTTTATAATTGATTATTTTTTATATATAGTAGATCAAGCTATTTTTTAATTCAAAATAGGTTTGAATAATTCACTATATATGAAAATATTTTTGATTTTTTGTTTAATTTTAGAAAATTAAAATCTTTGAATGAAGAGATTTAAAAAAGTGTTGTTTAATCTTGAAAATTTTTTAAAGCATGGTGAATATTCTAATATTGATGGTCTTGATCTGTTTTCAGAGTTCAAGTTTTAAAAGACGGTTTACCAATAGAATCTAGTACCCCTATTGATACTTTAAGTTTTATAAAAAAATAATTTTTTTTAAATGCGTGCATTGCTTATAGAATATTGTTAACAATACCTGTAACAGTTGCTTTTACTCAGAGAAGTTTTTAAAAATTAAAGTTGATAAATCTTATATGCAGTCAACTATGTCATAAGAAAGATTAAATAGATTAGCTATATTATCAATTGAAAATAATATTTTAATGAATCTTTAGTACAAAAAATTGATTAGTAATTTTGCATCTCAAAAATCTAGACGAATTATTTTTAAATAAAATTTTAAAGTATTTTGCACTTGTTAAATTTTTTTATCATTTTTTCAAAAAAAAGGTCTCCTTTAGTGAGTTCGCCTGAGGCCCCCAAATACATTAAGCCGCCTCTGATTTTTTGGACCAAGCTTTGTCGCCCTCTTTCCACCAGAAGTCGCCATCGATCGAGCTATCCTCGACTGAGATCCTCCAACTTCGTCACCTGTTGGTAAGCTTCCTTCCCTCTTTCTTCTCTATTCCAACTCTTGTTGAGCTATTTCTCTTGTTTCGGGCCAACTGAGAATGTTCTTGGTTTCTCCCTTCTCGTCAACCACCGCAGCCGCTGCCGGCTGCCGCTGCTAGCAACGGCTGGCTGTCGACCACTTAGGTCTGGCCGCTGCCACCCTTCCGGGCTTCTTCCCTCTTCTCTCTTCCTTCTCTTCCCCCTTCTCCTTGTTTTCTTATTTCAGCGGGCCCCTATTCATCCCCATTTTGGGCCGAGAGGGAAGAAGAAGAAAAAAAGGTTGAAGAAGGAAAACTAATCCCTAACTCTCCTCTAATCGAGTCAAATAATCGAGTAAGCTTAGACTTCCTCCTGATGGTCGACCCGAACCACACAGATTGGGCCTAAGACTAGAATCAGACCAAACCTAGGCCCGAGCCAAAATTCTCTCTCTTCACTCTTTCTCTCTCTAGAGAGGTTCGAGGATTATAGTGTAAGCCTTGCTTTTCTTATTATCTAGTTCCAAGTTGAGCCAGTATGGAGGCCCTGAATCACCCCGATATCCGGACGGTAGCCTGGCCCATTACTTCAACTCCAGCTAGATCGTTAGAAATTTAACCACTATTGATCTTCCCCTGATCACTTGAATTCTTCTTGCTCGGACCCACCTAGGCAGTCGGGCACTGCCACTTGATCAACCTAATTTGGAGGCATGAGGTCGTTTTCCAAAAATGTTTAATTTATGACTTTGCTTGGCTTTTAGGATGATGATGAAATTAATGATATTTTAATGATATTAAAATAGGTGTACCTGACTCGACTAGCTAAAGTAAAATTTTTGAAGCGAGAAGAGGTAAGTAACCTAATGCTTCAAAGTATATTTTTCAAATTTCTGCTAAAATACTAATTAGTTGATTAAATTTGATTATAATATTTATTTTATACTTAGTTAAATGGGTGAGGCATATTAATATTATGATAGTAATTATTTTAAAATATGTTATGTGCTATGTTATGAAATCTGAAAAATGTGATCGGACAAATTACGAAAAATTTGTTTTATATGTATGTATCTTAGTACAGCTATGATCTAGCTCCGTCAATGGAGATTATTCGTTGGCTCTGTCGACTTTTAATTTGAGAAACTGGTTTCAACACCGCATCACCGGTGATCAGAATAGTGGTATTTGAACATCGTACCACTGGTGGTTAAGAATAGTGGTGTTTGGCACTTTGTTCATTCTGATCTATGCCACTGGGTTACGTGGCCTTAGCCTAATGCTGAATTTTTGGTATTAGTTTATAAAAATAATAGTATACTTCAAAAAGGGATATATGTATTATTCGATAATTGATTTATTTTTTAATTAAAATCTTGCTTTTTAACTTATTATTTAGCATGCTTAGATCTCACTTTGGTGTGTTATGTTGCTTACTAAGCTAGTGTAGCTCATTATTATACTTTCTCTATTTTTTAGATCCAGATGCATGATTACTCAAGACTTAGGGGAATGCGCTAGATATTCTAAAAATACTTTCAATTATTGGAGTCCTAATCATACTATTTAGACTAGTTAGAAGATTTTATTTAAATTAAGTAAATAGTTAGCATATATTGACTTATGTCACTTTGAAACCATTGTATTTGAATAAGTTCTTGATTAAATAAATTTTCAAGAATTATTATTGCTTTAATATAATCTGTAGCCTTATATGCTTGTATGGTCTGCTATACAAGAATACAGTGTCTGTTATATTCTGGGTTCGGAGCGTGACAATATATATATATATATATCAACCGCTAAACATGAACTCTGAATTTTGTAATAAGAAATTGTTTACCTCTGAATATATAAAAAAAAGAAAAGAAAATCCCAGTTCTACAAGATATTTCATGCATCAGACACACAGACGGACCAAAGAAAACGGAAAAATCCCTTCTCATATGCAAGAAACTGACTTGCTTCCTCTGCAACTGTGAGACCAACCATTATTTTTTTTACAAAAAAGGGAAAAAACATCACTAGAAAATGGACACACTTGGAGAAGGGACACCGACTCCACGACTGCTAATAGCATGCATTTCCAGAGTTTGGATTTCCAAAAGAATTGTTATGATCATGTATCATCTCCTTACCTCAGTATACCATATGAGGACTAAATGGATCAAAGACACCTGCAAGAAATTAATTAGAAAGCAATCCGATCACCATAAATACATGCAAGAATCGTCTCCAGCTTCAGTGCCTTGCAGGTATAGAGACACAAACTCATGCCATTTTGTAAGACCAATTCCGTGAATAAGCCCCACCCGCCATGAAACATAAGGTGTTTGTTAGTAAAGAAGAGGTATTCAAAAATGATGATATAACTTGCACTGATTATCAGAATAGTACAAACATTCTGTACTCTTCTTCCCAGCCTTAGGTTAATATGAGCTCAGGCTATAGGAGATACTAGCGACATCATAACAAGACTATAGAAACCACTGAATAAATTTCAATTGTAAGCTTCCCATTGTTTCTTCTCACTAGTTCATTTGAAAGCGTTTTGTTGTTTACAACATCGTTAATGTTATTGTACTCCTAATTTATATGGTTGCATAAATAAAACTCATCGCTTTTTGGGTTTTGGATCATAAACTCAATTATATAAACCATGGTGATTAAGAATTTTCCGACAATAATAAAGCTTCTAGGGCAGAGTGGTCAGTTAAAGAATAGACAAGTCACGAGCAATGCAAATTAAAAAAAAATAGCAATTTTTAAATGAAGTAGGCAAGCAATGAGCAATGTAAACAAAAAAAATTAGCAATTTTTAAATAAAATAGACAAGTGATTTGCTAACTTCACTTAAAAATTGTAAAATTAAAGAGAGCATACCTCTGAAACTCCTATTTCGAACGAAAAAGAAGATCCAGAGGTGGAGCCCCTCCTCCACCTTCTTCGCATGGCTTACCAGCTTTTGAGGCCCTCTACCGACCGGCCTCCATCTTTTTCTCTCTTTCTTCTTCTTTCTCTCCCTCCCTCCCTCCCTTGCTTGCTCTCTCTTTCTTATTGTCTTTCCTTCTCCTTCTTCCAGCTTTTTGTTTCGGTTGCCGAAACCGTTTCCATCCCTCGCTAGTATGGTTTCCTACTTTTCAAACTGTCCAAATCAGGACGGTATTTTTGGTGTATGGAAATATATGTGCATTCAACGAGAATCAAATCCATCACTTTTCAATCCAAGTGAATTAAACACAAGAAGAAAAGAAAACGGCAACGTATCTTTCAGTAATCTCGAAATTAGTCTATCAAAAAAAGGAAAAAAAAAAAAAAAAACAATGCCGCCGATAAATGAAAGAGAAGGAAGCGGGTGAGGCGGGGTTGGGGTTTTAGATTTCTGGAGGATTTTAATTTTATTTTTTTTCCTGCGACCAAGCAGCAGTTATGAACATAAAAGCCAGCTTGTTGGATGCGACCGCGGGTCAGGGCGCAATGCTTGATTTAACCTGTTCACGTAGAATTTATTGGGCCTGGGACTAGGCTTAGACCGGGCTGGGCCTAATTCTTGCCCGGGCTTACAAAAGAAATCTGAGATGGAAAAATAAATCTCATGCCGTGCTATCCAAAAATAAATAAATTTCATGTCGAATTATTATGTATAATATAAAAAAATAAAAAATGATAAAATAAAAGATAGATTTGGATTTTTTTCTTTCCATACCATGTTACCAAGTGGACTAATCTGAATTTGTTAATACTCGGCAGAGACGCTTACACTTTTTTCATTAAAACCCACAAACGCTCTTTTTTAATATTGTCAGTCTGTTTACAATTCCATCTCAAAACATAATAATAACAGTCAACCATCTTTCATAAAAATACTAAGAAACATATTTTCTAATATATATAAAATTAATTTAAAAATATTTATTAATTAATGTAAATATTTTAATATTCAAAATGACTTTGACGGCCTTTGCATAAGTGAGATATAAATGACTAATAAATAGATTGAACAAAAAAATATGTCATGACTTGAATTATTTATTCAAAGGCATCATTAAAAATTTAGTAATTTTATATATAAAATTAACTCCAACTAAATATAGTAATATATTTTGATACTATTCTCGAGATTTGCGAACCTACACTACAGCTAACATCTTTATCTGGAATAAGTTTATACAGTAATTAAATTCTATATCTTTAGTTTTCTTTTAATTATAATTTTTTAATATTTCTGGTTCTGTAGGAATTTAAATCTTATTATGACCCCCAAAAAAAAACTTAGTATTAGCCTCGAAAAAAACTATCCACACAAAATGGCTCCATGATTTTAACTAGGTCAAAGAGAAATTATGTGCAACTACCTGAGAGGTTCTTTTCAACTCTCTGGAGTTAAACAAGCAGCCTTCCTTATTCCTACCTTCCGCTCCCTCTCAGGCATGGTCCAAGTAGTCTATGCCCCACTTATTCTTCCCTTCTCATGCTGACCTCCTTGGGACCCAAACTCCAGGAGGTCACATATAGAAACTTAATTGAAATATCTTGAGTTAAAAGGAAAAAAAAATTGTTTTAGGACAAAAGAAACACCTCATCTAAAAAGGATCATAGTGATGCTCTTGGCAATAATTGGTTCTTGAGAGAGTGAAAGAGCTAGAGTGCAGTACCTAAGGTATTGTGCCTTAGAAAAACAAGGTTACTCCCACACAACTAGTAAGCAAGTTAATTTCACTTCATTCATCTAAATAAGGTTATTTTTATCAAATAAGTTTGCTTATAAAGTCTAAAGTGTTGGCAATATATTATCTAAATAAACAAATATATCTATAAATGCAATTAATGGAAAATCTTAAAGGGAATAATATACATACATATTATTCGGCGTCCAAATAATTCTATTTCAATGCAAAATAAATCTAATCTAGCACAAAATAAATCTATGCATTTAATAAATTTATATTATAGAATTTCAAATCCTACAAATCTACTAATATTAAATTAAAAATAAAAGTAGAAGAAATTAGCCTGATTGAAGGCAGGTCGAAGCGCGTAGACGCTGTCCCAAAGAAGTATTTGCCCCCACGTACGGGTCACCCGGCAATCCTTCTCGGAGATACGACGACCCTACAACTTCTTCTTCGGCACGTCTCGGAAGAAGTCAAAGCGAACCCGATCGGACTTGCAGATCCAGCAAAGAACGGAATGAAAAGAACTAAACAAACTGAATAAAAATGTAAAAATAAAATTTGGAAGTGGCTAAGAGGGAGAAGAATTTTTCCACTATTTTTCTGAAATTTTTCGTGTATAAAAAGAGATGAAATATGGGGTTTATATAGGGGTTTTGCGCAGGGGCAAAATGGTCTTTTTGGCGGATGCGTCCGCGCCTTCTGTGGACGCGTCCGCGCTCTTCACGCGAACGTGGGCAACGTGCGGCAGCGGGCGCCCGCGTGTCCATTTAATGCAAATGAAAACGCCCGTTGGGCGTTTCCAATTTCAAATGAGCACGCGGTTCAATGAACCGCGTGCCATTAATTTTTTTTTCACAATTGGTTCGCCCGGCCGTTTCCAAATCCAAAAGCGCACGCGGATGTAAATTCTAGTGGGCCCCAGTGCATTAATTTTTCCATCAATCCCCCACAAAAATTAATTTTTAAATAATTTTAAAATCAAAACAAAATGCTGGATATCTTATATTATGTAATAGGTGTAGGTACCTTTCGGTTTGAACCTTCACTTAGTGACAATTGATTACATCTGTGGAGCCAAGGTGGTCTTAACCTTGAACCTTGGTCCATGGCTCAGATTAAATCAACAACACACATAATATAGCCCGATCTGGGTTCTAAGCGGGTTGCGCTGTTATGGCCATGCGCAGATATCTATCATGTGCTTTTTAGGGAATCGCCCATTTCCCATAATCGCGGCCTCACGACTGCACATATAGGTGAGTCCTAATAAGGAAGCTAGCAAGGAAGCTCCTGCCTCTTGGGTCTCGAACTCATTAAGAGTTATACAAACGAACTCATCCTACCGCTTACTTTTATGAGCACTAGCACCATAGGGATGAGGAAAACATGAAATAGTGCTCCTCTTAGTCACACTCCGGTTTGTTTCTACCCATTGAACCTTTTAAGGTTGGGTTCCCACCGTGGTGATCTATCTTTATGGGCTAAGCCCCATCCCCCTCGACGACTCTAGAACTACTGTTCTAGACAAGCCTTTAGTAAGCTGATCAGCCAAGTTATTTTCTGATTTAACAAAATTTAAGGCAATAACATTATTTTTCAATTTATATCTTAATGATTTATGACGCACTTTTAAGTGCCTGTTCATTTTTACATTGGCATTTTCTTGGTTGCACTTATCTATTGCAGATTTACAGTCACAATGTAAGGAGACAGGTGGTAAAGGTGACTCATCTACAGGAAGGTCTATTAGTAGATCTCTGAGCCACTCAGCCTCAGTGCTAGTAGTGTCTAAAGCTATCAGTTCAGACTCCATGGTACTCCTAGATATTAAGGTTTGTTTGGTGGATTTCCAAGACACAGCAGCACCTCCTAGGAGAAAGACATATCCTGTGGTGGATTTAACATCTAAGGTGTCGCTGATCCAGTTGGCATCACTATAGCCTTCTAGAACAGCTGGAAATCCACTAAAATGCAAACTATAGGACTTAGTACCCTTAAGATACCTAAGGATCCTTTCTAATGCTGTCCAGTGATCTCTATTTGGATTAATAGTATATCTACTAAGTCTATTTACAGCATATGCTATGTCTGGCCTAGTGTAGTTAGTTAGGAATCCTAGTGAGCCTATGATTTGAGCATATAGGCTTTAAAGGACAGGAGTTCCTAAGTTCTTCTTAAGATGAGTAGAGGGATCAAATGGAGTAGAGACAGGCTGACAATCGGAATAATTAAATTTATTGAGTATCTTATCAACATAATGACTTTGGGATAACTCAATACTATTTGCACTTCTAATTATTTTGGTATTTAAAATTAAGTCAGCTTGTCCCAAGTCTTTCATATCAAACTTATGCCTTAAGAATTGTTTTACTTCATCAATTATCTGAAGATCTGTCCCAAATATCAGTATATCATCTACATAGAGGCACAAAATCACAAATTTGTGTCCAACTCTCTTATGATATACACATTCGTCTGTGCTATTGATTTCAAATCCAAATGTCATTATGGTTTCATCAAATTTCAAGTGCCATTGCTTGGGTGCTTGTTTAAGACCATAGAGAGATCTGACTAGTCTACAAACTTTATTTTCTTGGCCTGGGGTTTTAAATCCCTCTGGCTGGTCCATATAAATTTCTTCATTTAAGTCTCCATTTAGAAAAGCTGTCTTGACATCCATCTGATGAATCACTAATCTATGAATGGAGGCTAATGCTATAAGGACCCTAATAGTAGTTATCCTAGCTACAGGTGCATAAACATCAAAGAAATCTACCCCAGGTCTCTGAGTAAAGCCCTTGGCAACTAATCTAGCCTTAAATTTATCTACAGAGCCATTAGGCCTAAGTTTCTTCTTAAAGATCCATTTGCATCCTATTGTTTTACAACCAGGAGGAAGATCAGTCAATTTCCAAGTATGGTTTTGGATAATTGATTGCATCTCATTGTTCACAGCTTCTCTCCAAAAAGGTGAATCCAAAAATTTCATTGCGTCCTCAAAGGTAGTTGGAGAGTCTTCTATTAGGAAGGTATAAAAATCATCTCCAAATGTTTTCTCTACCCTATATCTTTTACTCCTCCTAGGTTCTGCTTCTACTTCTATTTCTCTTGTCCTTATTCTACTAGAGCTACTAGCTATACCGCTATCTACTCTAGTCTTAAGTGGAAAGGTGTCTTCAAAATATGTTGCATCTCTGGCTTCTATGATAGTGTTGTTACTAATATCATTTACTTCTGAACTTATCATCAGAAATCTATTGGCATTACTATTGGCTGCATAACCTATGAATATGGCATCCACTGTTTTAGGGCCTATTTTCTTTCTCTTAAAATCAGGTATTTTTACTTTTGCCAAGCACCCCCACTTTTAAATAGCTAAGATTAGGTTTTCTATATTTCCAAACTTCATATGGGGTTAGATTATTATTTTTAGAGGAAATCCTATTAAGGATATAACAGGCTGAAACAAGAGCTTCCCCCCACAAATTTCTGGTACTCCTGAGCTTATAAGCATGGAGTTAACCATATCCATTAAAGTCCTATTCTTCCTTTCTGCTACTCCATTTGATTGGGAAGAATAGGGTGCAGTCACTTCATGAATGATTCCATGATCTTCACAAAATTGAGTTATATCATTGGATGTATATTCACCTCCTCGATCTGATCTAAGAATTTTAATTTTCTTTTCTTGTTGGTTCTCAGCTTCGATCTTAAATATTTTAAATTTGCTGAGCACCTCATCCTTGGTTTTAATTAGATAGATATAACAGAATTTGGATAGATCATCTATGAAGGTCACAAAATATTTGTTACCTCCTCTAGAAGTTCTACCAGAGTCACAAACATCACTATGGATCAACTCTAATAGATCTGAATCCCTATTAATGGATTTAAAAGGCTTCCTAGGGAGTTTAGCTTCTACACAAATTTGACATTTCTCATGGTTCTTAAGATCACTTTTTGGTATTAGATTTAGGTTCATAAGTTGCTTAATTGAATTATAATTTACATGACCTAATCTACCATGCCAAATAGAAGGAGACTCTATATTCATAATCAAAGGATTTTCGTTTATTGGAGGAGCTATTACATTCAATTTGAACAATCCTTCACTAAGGAATCCTTTTCCAATAAACATAACACCATGAGAAATTACAACCTTATTGGACTCAAAAACAAGACGAAAGCCTTGCTGGACAAGCAAAGAACCACTAATGAGGTTTCTCCTAACAACTGGAACATGTTGGACGCCGTGCAGTGACAGGACTTTTCCAGAGGTAAGCTTTAAGTCCACACGTCCTACTCCTAACACACGCGCCTCCGAGCTATTTGCCATGATCACAGCTCCTCCACTTGAGATCTGGTAAGAAGAAAACCAGGAACGATCCGAACAAATATGAATACCAGCTCCGGTATCAATCCACCAATCTAGTGATTGTAAAGTCATGTTAACTTCAGGAGTGAAGGAAACAGACCTGAAAGCTATCTCAGAGGAGCCAGCGCCGGAAGTCACCATGTTGACTTGAGCACTGGATGTGTGTGGACCCTTCTTCTTAGATTGAAGAGGTGCAGTCTTCTTATAGAAGCACTGTGGAGACAAATGGTTGGTCCGACCACACACATAACAAAAACGAGCACCACCTTCCTCTTTCTTCTTCCTCTGCTCCTGGGATTGAATAGGTATCCTATTGTAATTATGATTAGGGTTTCTAGTGTTGTAGGGTTTCTTTTTGAAATTCTTACGGAATGGTCGGTTTTGATTTTTCTTAGGAGGGGCCTCTACATTATATGCATTATTCTTGGGTCCAGTAGAGGTATTATTTCTGAGCCTATGCTGCTCTTCAATCCTAATGGAGTTTAAGACTTGGGTTAGGGTGAGAACTCCTTGGGTATGGCTCAGGGTCTTAGCAAAATCAGACCAGGAAGTAGGTAGTTTATCTATCAGACAGGCTACCTGGAATGATTCATCCAAATTGGTTCCATTAGCCCTAAGCTGGTGGATCAGGGTTTCAAATTCATGAATTTGGTCATTCATAGGCTTTGAGTCCACCATCCTAAACTTATTGAAGTCGGAGGCCTTGAACCTCTTTACCCCAGCATCATCAAGACCATATTTGCTATCTAGGGTGTCCCAGAGTTCTTTGGCACTCTTGGCTGTGTAATAGATATCATACAGCCTCTCAGAAAGAGCACCTAGGATTCTATGGGTACAATGATAATCTATCTCATCAGGTGTCCTAGAGGGTGTGCCAGTGGAGGCAGAATGTTCAGTGTTGGAAGAGGTAGTTGGGTTGGACCCATTATCAACTTCGGTAGTATTTTCACCTATGGCTGAGATTAACCCTAATGTGGTGAGCCAGAACCGCATTTGGTTCTGCCACCTCCTAAAGTTATGGCCATCAAATTTTTCAGGTTTGGCACTAAGATGGTCACTAGTGTTTGAGGCCATAGGATCAAGGTTACAGAATAGTGACAGAAACCTGATTGAAGGCAAAAAATCTATGTCAAAAGATTGCACTAATATTTATATTGAACTTTGGATGTCTAATTGATATATCCAAAAAACTAATAGCCAGATCAGCTCCAGATCGGTGGTGGAGCACTAGGCTCACTTAAGTACCAGCCTTTCTTAGGCACGTATGCCTTTTTGACAAGCTTTTCTTAGACACTATTAGTTAGTGGATATAATCACTAGAAATCACACAAATTCAATATTTAAAATAACCTAAATGCAAATTTACAATATTTAAAATAACCTAAATGAAAAGAACTAAATAAACTGAATAAAAATGTAAAAATAAAATTTGGAAGTGGCTAAGAGGGAGAAGAATTTTTCCACTATTTTTCTGAAATTTTTCGTGTGTAAAAAGAGATGAAATATGGGGTTTATATAGGGGTTTTGCGCAGGGGCAAAATGGTCTTTTTGGCGGACGCGTCCGCGCCTTCTGTGGACACGTCCGCGCTCTTCACGCGAACGTGGGCAACGTGCGGCAGCGGGCGCCCGCGTGTCCATTTAATGCAAATGAAAACGCCCGTTGGGCGTTTCCAATTTCAAACGAGCACGCGGTTCAATGAACCGCGTGCCATTAATTTTTTTTTCACAATTGGTTCGCCCGGCCGTTTCCAAATCCAAAAGCGCACGCGGATGTAAATTCTAGTGGGCCCCAGTGCATTAATTTTTCCATCATAAAGAACTAAGGATATTATCCAGAAAATATACTTAATTGCCAAATTTGCATTAAAGGTTATGCAATTTTTTTTCAGACATGGTCTATTTTAGATTCTGTTGGACCATTATACCCTATCCTTTACGTATATATCGCATAAAATATTAAGTGTGCATTGTAGTCCAAACTATCTCATAGATATATCAAAAAGATAAATGTGTGCCTGTTTTAGGGAATATGAAGATGAAGTGGATTTTTATGTAAATTATCCAATAATTAAAGTAAGGTTAGTCTTTGCGAATAAACAAACCCCGAGTTCATTGATAGAAACCACACTGAATCTATGTTATGAGATTCTTTGGTAAATATTTCAGTTCATTTGTTAAATATTTTATTTTTTGATTTCCATGGAGATATTAACCTCGCAGCCTTATTAGGCATATCTGCTGCATGTAACCAAGAATTTTCCTGATTCTTGGACCAATGGGCATATGTTAAATTTGCACTGGGTGTTGAATTAAATTAAATATTTTAAAATTTTGAAAACTAAATTAGTCAACAACCAAGTGGCAAGCATCCAGCGCAAGAGCAAATATGGAAAAATTCCCAAAGAAAGCAAACCATGACAAGTGTGAAGTGTCATGCATCCAGCGCAAGAGCAAGTATGGAAAGGCCCCTCGAAGAAGGAAGAAAACGTGGATGGCCAAGATGCAATAAGCCGAAGGTTCAAAGGAGCACAAGAAGACACGTCATCAATCCGCGGGAGAGGAATCTTCTTCTTTTAACGCGCATGAGCCTATATAAAGGGCTCTAGGGATCATTTCAAAGTACAATCAAAAATTTTCT
Organism: Phoenix dactylifera; assembly: GCF_009389715.1. NCBI lineage: Eukaryota > Viridiplantae > Streptophyta > Magnoliopsida > Arecales > Arecaceae > Phoenix > Phoenix dactylifera. The sequence continues at coordinate 27,979,670 of NC_052392.1, read as the reverse complement.
CTTCTTCCTATTCCAAGAGTCTAGATAAAAAAGGCTCTAAGGATCATTGGGGAGAAAAGAAATAAAGAAAATTTTTCTTCTCTTTATAATTTTTCTAAGTTTCTTTTGAGGTATCTGCAAGTGTGAACGTGCTCTACTTTCTTCCCTGGAGGCGCACTGATGGGGAAGATGTGGTTCTGTATTGGGTCGTCGTATCTCTAGGAGATCTGTGCCAGCAGACCCGTGCGTGGGGGGCATAAACTTTCCTGGGACAGCGTATCAGCGTGCTTCGATCCACAGGCCATCTTCTCTCTCTTTCTTCATTTTATTATTATATTGTTAAGTTAATTATTTGCTAGTTTATTCTTCTTAATTATTGTTTTTGAATATTAGAAATATTTAATTTATCAATTATATTTGTGCATCTAGGCTAACAATCCAGAAAAGTTTATGTACTGTTAGCACTAGATTTTAGATTGCAATATTTATTAAATATTTTGCTACATAATTATAAATTGTTCTATTTAGTTGTTACACATTTATACTAGCTTTACTTTAGTACTTAATTTTTCAAGCAAAATATTAGATTGCTTAACCTTCAAGAGGTTTATTAATACCTCCATTTGGACTCCTTACGGAGTAATTTCCAGATTCCATTCAAACGGAAATTCAGAAATTGGTTAATTCATAGGAGCTAGTTTAATATTGCACTTAAGATAAAATTGAACGATATTTAGTGAAATTATCTATTGAATAACGGTGTCTAAGAAAAGCTTGTCAAAAAGGCATACGTGCCTAAGAAAGGCTGGTACTTAAGCGAGCCAAGTGCTCCACCACCGATCTGGAGCTGATCTGGCTGTTATTCTTTGGATTTTTCAACTAGACATCTAAAGATCAAATTAGATATCAGTGCAATAATTTGACATAAACCTTCTCATTTCCATAGGTGTCAAAACTGTGTTAAGCTACAAATTAATGGCTTTCCACACATCTGAAAATCTTAGTGCTAAACCTGAAAAGTTTGATGGTCAAAACTTTAGAAGGTGGCAGAATCAAATGCGGTTCTGGCTCACCACCTTAGGCTTAATCTCCGCCATTGGTGGGTCTAGCCCATCTGCTTCACGACCTTCCACTCGCAACAACCCAAACCCTGCTCCTTCTGATATTGCCTCCTCCACTAAGACTCCAGAAGAAACCAACTACCACTGTCTTCAAAGCTTCTGACTTTAGCAAGTTTAAATTTATTAATTCCAAACCTATGAATGATCAAATTCATGAATATGAAACATTGATTCTTCAACTCCAGGCAAATGGAACCCACTTAGATGAGTCTTTCCAAGTTGCCTGTATTATAGACAAACTTCCCTCTACCTGGTCAGACTTTGCCAAGACTTTGAGCCACACCCAAGGTGATCTGTCTCTAATCCAAGTCCTAAATTCTATCAGGATTGAAGAACAACATCGCCTTAGAGAAAAATCCCACTCCTCCAACCATATGGCCCACCAATGCTTCTACAAGATCACTACTCCTCGTCAACCTAGAAGTAAGGATTCTGCCACTTCTGGCGCCCAGGCCAACATGGTGACCTGTGGGTCTGACTCCTTTGAGACTGCTATCAGGTCTGTTTCCTTCATACCTGAAGTTAACATGACACAATTAGCACTTGACTGGTGGATTGATACCGGAGCTAGTATACATGTTTGTTCTTATCGCTCCTGATTTTCATCTTATCAGATCTCATGTAGAGGAACTGTGACCATGGGTAATAATGCTTTGGCGCGCGTGCTTGGAGTGGGACGAGTGGATCTGACACTTACCTCTGGAAAGATCCTTACTCTACAAGGCGTGCACCACGTTTCAGACATCCGTAGAAATCTAGTTAGTGGATCTTTGCTTGTCCAGCAAGGATACCGAATTATTTTTGAATCAAATAAAGTTGTAGTAACCCATGGTGTCTCTTTCATCGGAAAAGGTTTTCTTTGTGATGGATTGTTTAAACTCAATGTAATTATTCCATCTATGAATGAAAATTCTATTGTTCTTCATATTGACTCTCCTATTGTCTGGCATAGTAGGCTAGGACATGTAAACTATAGTTCAATAAAAGGATTAATGCACTTGAATTTAATCCCAAAATCAGAACTTAAGAATAATGGTAAATATGAGATATGTGTAGAGGCCAAATTACCTAAAAAACCCCTTTCACACTGTAAGTAGAGATTCTGATCTCCTTGAACTCATACATAGTGATGTATGTGACTCAGGAAGAACCTCAAGGGATGGAAACAAATATTTTGTAACTTTCATAGATGACCTTTCTAGATACTGTCACCTCTATCTTATCAAAGCTAAAAATGAGGTCTTAAATAAATTCAAAGTCTATAAAGCAGAGGCTGAAAACCAACTAGATAAAAAGATTAAAATCTTAAGGTCTGATAGAGGAGGTGAATATACCTCATTTGAGCTGACCCAGTTCTGTGAAGAACATGGGATAATTCATGAAGTGACAGCTCCTTATTTACCCCAATCTAATGGAGTAGCTGAGAGAAAGAATAGAACCTTAATGGATATGGTTAACTCTATGTTAATTAGTTCAGGAGCACCAGAAAATCTTTGGGGGGGAGCACTAGTAACTGCATCTTATATCTTGAATAGAATTCCATTCAAACATAATGATAAAACTCCATACGAAATCTGGAAACATAGAAAACCTAACTTAAAATACTTAAAAGTGTGGGGGTGCTTAGCTAAAGTAAAAATTTCAGAAAATAAAAGAAAGAAAATTGGACCCAAAACAGTAGATGCAATATTTATAGGATATGCAATTGAGAGTAATACTAATAGATTTTTAGTGTTTAACTCTCAAATAAATGAAATTAATAACAACACCATAATGGAAGCAAGAGATGCAATCTACTTTGAAAGTATATTTCTTTTTAAAGCAAGGATAAATGATCAAATAAATATCAATAATAATTTAGGGACTAGTTCTAGCAGAACCAGATTTAGAGAAGAAGAAGAAAAAACTGAACCTAGAAGAAGTAAAAGAACTAGAGTTGAAAAGAACTTTGGAGAAGACTACTACACGTTCCTAATAGAAGACTCTCCTACTTCTTTAGAGGATGTCTTGAAATCTCTAGATGCCCCCTTCTGGAAAGAAGCAATAGATAATGAAATGCAATCCATAATCCAAAACCACACTTGGAAATTGGCGGACCTACCTCCAGGAAGTAAACCTATAGGGTGTAAATGGATCTTTAAGAAGAAACTTAGGCCAGATGGAACTGTAGACAAATATAAGGCTAGGTTAGTAGCCAAAGGTTTTACTCAAAAATATGGGATTGACTTCTTTGATGTTTATGCCCCCGTAGCTAGAATCACTACCATTAGGATTCTTATTGCATTGGCTTCCATTCATAAGCTGGTTATACATCAAATGGATGTTAAAACCACTTTCTTGAATGGGGACCTAGATGAAGAAATCTACATGAACCAACCCGAAGGTTTCATTGTCCCAGGTCAAGAGAAAAAGGTATGTAGGTTGATTAAATCTCTTTATGGTCTAAAACAAGCCCCTAAACAATGGCACCTTAAATTTGATGAAATAATCCTAACTAATGGATTTAAAATTAATAACACAGATGAATGTGTATATTATAAAAAGAAGAATAACAAAATTATAATCTTATGTTTATATGTAGATGATATCCTAATTTTTGGAACAGACTTAGAAATTATTAATGAAGTAAAACAATTTTTATCTTTAAAATTTAACATGAAAGATTTAGGAGAAGCAGACCTAATCCTTAATACTAAAATCATGAGGAATGAAAATGGAATAACTTTGTCCCAAAGCCACTATGTGGAGAAAATTCTTAAAAAGTTTCACTACTCTGATTGTCATCCTGTATCTACTTCCTATAATCCATCTCTTCATCTAAAGAAGAACTTAGGTGATCCAGTCAATCAAAGCTTGTATGCCCAGATCATTGGTTCTTTAGGATTCCTTGCAAATTATACCAGACCTGATATTGCATACTCTGTGAACCGATTGAGTAGATATACTCATAATCCTAATAATGATCATTGGACTGCTCTAGAAAGAATTCTCAGGTACCTTAAGGGTACCATATCTCTAGGATTACACTATTGTGGTTATCCTACTGTTCTGGAAGGCTATAGTGATGCCAACTGGATCAGTGATACAGTTGACATCAAATCCACCACTGATTTTGTCTTCCTTTTAGGAGGTGCAGCTGTATCATGGAAGTCTACCAAACAAACTGTAGTGGCTAGGAGCACCATGGAATCTGAAATGATTGCCCTAGATACCACTAGCATTGAGGCCGAGTGGCTTAGAGATCTACTGATAGATTTGCCTCTTGAGACTTCACCATTACCTTCTATATCTATTCATTGTGACTGCAGATCTGCTATAGATAAATGCAATCAAAAAAATGCAAATGTGAAAATGAATAGGCACTTGAAAGTGCGCCATAAATCATTGAGATACAAATTAAAGAATAACTTGATTGCACTAAATTTTGTAAGATCCGAAAGGAATCTAGCTAATCAGCTTACCAAAGGTTGTCTAGAACAGTGGTTCTAGAGTTGTCGAGGGGGATGGGGCTAAGCTCATAAGTAAAGTCACCACGGTGGTAATCCAACTTGAAAAGGTTCAATGGGTAGAAACAAGCTAGATAGGTGACTAATGAGTAGCACTATTTATTTTTCCCATTCCTAGGGCAACAGTGCTCATAAAAAGCAAGAGTTAGGTTGAGTTTTTACTCTTAATGAATCCGAGACCCATGAGGCAGGGTACCTACTTGCTCGTACCCTTTTTCAGGATTCACCTATATGCGTGTAGTCGTGAGGCCGCGACTGTGGGAAGTGGGCTGTTCCCTAATAACACACATGAAGAGATACCTGCGCGTGGCCGTAAAACGCAAACCCGCTTCGAGCATGTTCACGCTATATTATGTGTGCTGTTGATGAAATCTGAGCCATGGACCAAGGTTCAAGGCATAGTCCACCTTGGCTCCACAGAGGTAATCAATTGTCACTAAGTGAATGTTCAAACCGAAAGGTACCTACACCTATTACATAATATAAGATACTCAGCATTTTATTTTTATTTTTTTATTATTTATTTATTTTATTTTGATTTTAAATTTTTTTAAATATTTAATTTATGTGGGGGATTGTTGAATTAAATTAAATATTTCAAAATTTTGAAAACTAAATTAGTCAACGGCCAAGTGGCAAGCATCCAGCGCAAGAGCAAAATATGGAAAAATTCCCAAAGAAAGCAAACCATGACAAGTGTCATGCATCCAGCGCAAGAGCAAGCATGGAAAGGCCCCTCGAAGAAGGAAGAAAACGTGGATAGCCAAGATGCAATAAGCCGAAGGATCAAAGGAGCACAAGAAGACACGTCATCAATCCGCGGGAGAGGAATCTTCTTCTTTTGATGCGCATGAGCCTATATAAAGGGCTCTAGGGATCATTTCAAAGTACAATCAAAAATTTTCTCTTCTCCCTATTCCAAGAGTCTAGATAAAAAAGGCTCTAAGAATCATTGGGGAGAAAAGAAATAAATAAATTTTTTCTTGTCTTCATAATTTTTCTAAGTTTCTTTTGAGGTATCTGCAAGTGTGAACGTGCTCTACTTTCTTCCCTAGAGGCGCACTGACGGGGAAGACGTGGTTCTGTATTGGGTCGTCGTATCTCTAGGAGATCTGTGCCAGCAGACCCGTGCGTGGGGGGCATAAACTTTCCTGGGACAGCGCATCAGCGTGCTTCGATCCACAGGCCATCTTCTCTCTCTTTCTTCATTTTATTATTATATTGTCAAGTTAATTATTTGCTAGTTTATTCTTCTTAATTATTATTTTTGAATATTAGAAATATTTAATTTATCAATTATATTTGTGCATCTAGGCTAACACTGAGTTGGGCATGATATACCATATATGCATGAACTTTGAAATGCAAGTCTGAGTATAGATGCTTGTTTCCGTATACATAAAAGTGATCGCACTTCCTGCATGAATCTTGCAAGCATTTCTAGAAAATATTTCAGAATAAATAGCAGATATATGGCATCTGATTTCATTCTTTTAGTCCGTAGCCTTCTGTTTCTATATGCTTGTACCTACCTTCTACCTTCTCAAATCCACTAACTCAGCCCCCACGAATGTAATCTTTTTTTTTCTTTTCCATTCTCTGACTTGCAAAATATTCCTTCCCCCATACCATCCTTGATTCATGAAACCTCTGTCTTTTGTATTCTTTTCCAGATACATGTACAGCTAAGAATAAGCTTTTCAACAACATGTAACATGTTAACATCGTATCTAAAACCCAAGTGTTTAAATGGATGGGCCCAAGAGTATCTCTGCACCACAAGATTCCTAACCTATTCGATATGGAACTATTATTCTTGAGCACTCTTCTTACATGTAAAGCCTGAGGGATGGAATTTGTGGATTAGTAAGTGAGAGTATATATAGAGGCTTCGGTAGACAAAAAGAATCGGTGGGCTCTGAGGTCCCATCTAAAAATCTAGATTATTTAAATAGATGGGTCCAAGAGTATATAAGCACCACAAGTCTTTAACTTATTTGATATTTGAGTATTATTTAGAGTATTATTCCTTGGATGCAAGGGTCATGAAGACGTGATGCGTATGATGAATTATCTTTGCGTCATCAAGGATTCAAGGAAATGGGGTGTGCACTGTCGACATTCCTATTGGGGTGGAAGGGTAAGCCTGCAAGAAAAAGTTGATCAAATTTGCAGGCACTATAATAAAGCATATTGAATTATTTGGGAGGAAAAGATAGAATTTGATTCCTAAAAGGCCTAGCTGTATCTATAATTGCAAGCCATGAAGCATGCAATTGGTGTAGCACTGATATTTGATGTTACTTGGTAAGATATGTCTATGTTTGGGTCTTGGTGCGGCATCTATGGATGCTGACACAAGGATTGGATCTTGATAGACGGCACCAAAGTAATAGATTCAACAAGAGGATAATTGCCAAAGTTTTTTTTTTTTTAAAAAAAAAAGTCTTCCAGAGATAAACATCATACTAAATAAAATAATTTATCTTAAATGATAGACCATTTAAATCCAAGTTTGACAAATATATTTTTCTTTATTTATTATTATATTTTATGTTGAATTAATGCATCAATTTAGCCTACTTGTAAGGGAGAGACTTTTGTCGCTTTCATAATTAAGAATTATGCTTTCTTCAAAGATTTGGTAATCGATCTAAACCTCTTGAAAAGAATTTTGAGTGCTTCCTTTATTTATTATAAAGTGTAGGATCTTGGATTCGTGATGACATAATTTATAATACTGCCATGGCAAAGAATGTTTAATTTTCTCCTTAAAAATATTGACAAATACATACATCCTCCGCCACTGCTATATGCAAGAGCATGAGGATTTATTTATATAAGATTATATACGACAATCCGCGCACACTCCTGCACTAGGGAATAAAGATCTAGTCCAAATTCCAAATGTTTAAATCTAATGATATTTTAAGAGATTTTCTATATCATCACCGCCGCCGTCATCAATTTTTTTGGTATGATCTGGCACCACCATCATCTTCAAACTATCTCTAGGGCTCAATCCATTTTTTTTTAAAAAAAAATATCCATCTATGGGGGATCATCACCTACAGTCAGGAATGCATAACCTTTATTGGCGTATCACGACTTGCAAGCATTCCTTCATTCTTTCCTTCTTGGATTCAAATAAGCCTCTGGCATCCATATTCATGGCTCACTAGAAGTGGTGTTCATCAAAAGCTAACAAGAATATTCTCCAAGAATTTCTTTTGCCCTGTTAAGGATCCAAGTGGGATTTGCACTTCTCACACTGGGTTGGAAGGATAAACTTTAACAAAATTGAGTAGATTAGGAAGAAAAAGAAAAAAAAAAGAATCTGATTCACGTAATGTGACCTTGCATCTAAGCATGGACAAATCTATAGCACTCATGCAATTGGAATCAAGTATAGTGTTTGATGTTAGTGTTGTTCTTTGACACACAAAGGGTCCAATGTTTCCGTCAAACGGTAAATTTGCTTGGAGCTGCTTTTCTAGTGCTGCATGGACGTTGGCAGTTGGATTCTGATGCATGATGTAAAAGCAGCAGATTCAACGTACAAGAATATATAGAACGTCAAAACTAGGAAATTACTTTTCTACACAAGACAAAATATAAAACATCTTCTAGTTACCAAAATTTTCCATTGAATTTGGTTTAACTAAGATTCAGGAAAGAGAGAGAGAGAGAGAGATAGAAAATTACGTAACTTCCTGTAAATTTAGAGATAAGTTATGCTTACATTTAACAGTGTGAAAAACCTGTGCTTGCCTTTTGAAATTTATTTTTATCTAATGTTTTAATCCATAACTTAACAGAATGTTCGTCATGCTATTAACTTTAAATAGGACCCAAATACTATAAAAAAAATTTTAAAAAAATAACCAAAATAATCTTAAGTGACGTAAGAACCCCCTAACGATATAAGAAAATATGTGCATTATTCTTTCTACCCACGAGCAATGTCGACTTTTCATATAAGGTAAACGGTTTCATTAATGCTGTTAATTTAACTGGATGTAAGTGTAGGCTTTACAAACTATTGAATCTACGTGTAATAAACGTAAATACTTATGAAGTTTTGTAACTTACTAAAAAAAGTAATAGATCTTTTATGTTCTACAACACGAGGCTTGGTAATATCCTTTGGGTTTGCAGCATGGGCTATTGACGCTATCACTCATTGTGTCACAAGATATTTACGTTTTTCTCTTGAAACATCTTTTGAGATGCAAGATTTTCTCCCTCATTTTTTTTTAAGAAATAGGGAGGAAAAAAGATTAACTCAAGTGAATCCAAAGATTTTTCAAAAAATGCTTAAATTGTAGTATTACCTAGACATGGCTCAACGTGGCTCTTGGGCTGCCCCTTGGGGATATAATGCTTAGGAAAGCAAGAAGGACTTTTTCCTAAGTTTTAAAGGTAATCCCATCCAAATGCACGAGTATGTTAAAACATAAGCTTGATTGAATGAGCACAGACTGGTCGATCCAAGCTAGGTTTTAATTGGACAATTGATGGAGCCAATGGATAGGTAAATTGAGCTAATAGACAAAGCTAGCATTTTTTTTTTAAGTAGATTTATCCAAATGATATTCTCTATATTACTTAAGCCAATTATATGGCATTATTGACCAGTTGGAGCCACTAAAGTTTACATTCACTCGCAAATCAAGTGCGTTAGTAATGGAAAATATCGAATGAATGTGTCTATACAAGGATTCCAGGCGAAATAGATATGTCTACATGAGGATCGTATAAATTATCCACCTGACTAAAAAAGGAAAAAGAAAAAAAAATTTTGAACCATGCACCTATATTGTGCATGCACTAAAGGTTATGAAATCGAAAATCCGAAGAAGGCACATGACTTGAAGTGGTTTATGCAGGATTACATCAAGAAGAGAAAAAAAGGTCGATCAATTTTTAAGTCTGTGCTTGGCCGATATTACTTGATGCATGTTAATTTGAGATTCACATAAGCTCCACCTTAACTTTTCCATGTTCTACTTAGCAAGTTAGCATATGAATGCAGACTTGAGTATCGAAATACATCACGTATTGCAAGTGGAGTTCTATTAGCAGAAAAAGAAGAAGAAGAAAAAAAAAACTTCTGCTTGCTAAACCATAGTTGAGACTTATGAATTAGCCAAAGAAGAATGAAAAAAGCAATCTTTCTGGTGGAGTGAAGATCCAAATTTTTAGGATCTCTCGAGAAAGTTACATGTACTTAGATTCAGAAATCTTGCTGGTGGAGTGAAGATCCAAATTTTTCGGCAAAACTGCAATCAGGTTTATATAATAATCCTATAAATCAATTCAATAAATGGTCATAGCAATCATTTTAATCTATTTCTTTTTGCAAAGCATGTTTTATGTTAAGTCTCAAAATATTTTATAACGCCATTAATATATCTATGTTGGTTGCTAGTCCCCACGGAATTTTTGGCATAAAACAAAATTTATAAATAATTTTAAAATTTAATAATAAGATAGATTGCTAGATTAATTGGAAGAAGGTATGTCTGGAATATGGCACGTAAAGATAGCAGCCTAAGAACAGAATTTGTCCAGTCGTGCAAGTTTACGGCAAGATCGTCCTAAGGTACAATGAACCCAACTCGGTCTAAAGGCGTATAATCACGTGGAGTTCTGATCTAACAGACTCTTTCAGTTTTCGAAAAGAAAAACAGAAAAGTTTTAAGAAAAATTGAAAAAAGAAAGAAATCGAGTGGAAAATTTGAAGAAGAAAAAGAAGGCTAATGGAAGCGCTCTCTCTCTCTCTCTCTCTCTCTCCCCCTCTCCCTCCTTCTCAATCTCAGAGCAGCAATACAAGTCCTGATCTAGATTTTTTATTTTGAGATCCAAGATTTGGAGCTGTTTTTAGGCTCGGTTAGGGTAACTCCTGGAGAGGCTCATAAAGGCCTCAATGACTCTCTCAATAAAAAATCTAAATGGACCGCTAGTGTTGGTGCCTCACAATAGCCCAACAGCACATGCATAGGTCAGTCAAGAGTTTAAATTTCAAATTCAAATTAAATCCATTTAACACTAGCCAATTTGAAATTTGTGATGTTTATGATTATGAAGTCATAGGTTATATTATGAATCCAATTTCAAATTTAATTTAGCTGAGGCATGTGGCGAAACATGATAGTCATGCGCACGTATGCATCGTGCATGCCATATGCATGGCCAACCTATCATGCTACAAATCATGGATATAATATGACAATACTATCGAGGGGTACAACCCATAAAAGTATGAAGCCAACAATCATAATCTATATACAAAACCATCTCAAATAAAATATAATAAAAGGATCCAAATCTATCATCCATTAAATAAATAAATAAGTGCTTATTCAGAGAGTCTAAATCCAAATTTAAATATCAAAACCTCCAACTTAAAATTCATAAAGTCAATTCATAATCACTAAAATTTTCGCTATAAAAAAACTTCAAGATTGGTAGCATGAACTCCAAGCCTGGAGTGTTCTTCATTCCTAATCATCCTATTTATCTGAAAAAAGAGAAAATGAAGAAAAATGTGAGCTACATAACTCAGTAAGTAAAACTTACATTACCTTACTAGATCAAGCATAAATTTTTATATAAACAACATATTATTTAGAGAAAATAATTTTCACTACAAAATAAAATACTTAATAGTACATTCTGAAAAAACAAGTTATAATCAATCATGCATGTATTAATCATCAATATTTCATAAGCATGGTTCCAAGTCTATTACACAAATAAAGTTATAAATTATATTGCCATTTAGCCATATCATAATTCAAAACATTGTTCACATATATTTGTGCTAAGGTTACTTTATACCAGTGACAGAGCCTGTGTTTGTAATCAACAAAGTATTTTGATTTATAGTTTGTATGCTAACTTTATATCCATCCGCAAGGTTTGTATTCGTATAAAACTCGTTCTGAATGCCGATCTCTCCTAATTCTGAAAACCTTTAAAATATTTTTATCTTCTTTTAAAATATATATATAAGTGGTAAAACACTAAATGGCATAATAAGATTCACATTGCATAAACAAGCTATTTTTATTTAAAATACTTATGGAATCATTTTTCATAGCAAAGCATAATTTTCATAATACATATGCCGACCCTTTATTTTAAGAAAATACAATATTATCATTGAGAAACCATATGCATAAAAAGTACGTAACAATTTAAAAATTAATGAGTGTAAGATCTAGTTACTTCTTCCACTTTGAATCTTCAAAACTAACTAGGAGAATCGGTTAAACTTATTTAAAGACATAAATGTACAATTAATTTCTATTCAATAACTTTGTTAGTATTAAAATTTTAAGAGAAAGAAGTTGACAAACAATTGGCTGGTTGACAGCGTTTAGCAGCTCCAGATGGGTCAAATTTAAGCGATTCAATCAATAAATTCAGAAGCAAGGACTTGATCAAAGCTAAGATTGTTTGATAGCGATCATCAACCGTAGATTTTGATGATACTCCATAAGAACCAAGGTGATCATTCTGGCAGGCTGCTCAGGCACCGAGGTGGTTCAGGACCTCTTTACTGCGATCAACTTGAATCCATAGGAAAGAGAGACAGGACTATGTTGGGATCCATAGGTATGCTTAGAGAGAGAAAGAGGAGAGAGAAACAAGAAAGAAAGAGGGAAACTTCCTCTCTTCTAGAAGCGGAAGGGGAGGCCTGAATTGCAAGAGACCATGCCTAGGGGCATGGTCGACTATCGGAGGTGGTGGATAGCCAACGGTAGTAACCGGCTGGTGAGAAAACATGAAAAAGGGGTCGAAAAATAGGGGACAAAGAGACTTTCTTTATTTTTTGGCCATTGGCCATTCACCGATGACTAAGGCTTCGTTGTGGAGCTCGTAGGGAGGCCAAAGAACTCGACTGATGGTCCAATGTCAAGAGGAGGCGGCACTAGTGGCCAAAAAAAGAGAAAGAAGGGCAGGAAAAATAGGAAAAGCGGAATAGGAGGGTTTCTTGATCGATTTCAAACCGATTTACTGGCAGAATCCGACTGGCAATCGCTTAATGGAGAAGGGAAAAGACCACAGGAGGATCGGGGCTTACCTCGGGCTCTGGCGGTATCTACAACCCAATTTTTTAGTGAGCGCAATGACGTGATGTCGTGAACTCAAAGGTAGAAAAGAGGGAGAGAGGAGAAAGAGGGGTAGCTCTTATGATGGAGTGCCTTGGTGTTGGGAACCCGCCCATGCCGCTGATATTTCAAAAATTTTTCAGATGGCAGCGGAATCGGCATGCACGAGTTCGACGTTCATCGCATGAACGTTGTTTCGAGACCTTTCGTAATTAGGTAAGAATTAAAACTTTTAAAACTAATAGGAAGATCAAATCTTCACCTTGCGCGGGTAGATGATCACCGCAAATCTGAATTCGTGGTTTTGGAAGAGGGTTCGTTTGAAGCCGTTCAAACGTCCGGCCTCTACGGGTATCCACACGAAGTAGAGAACCGATCAAAGCTTTCTTGTCTTCCCGGGGTGCTAGCTCCCTTGCAAAGACTTCTTTTGATGGCTGATCTCCTCTCTTTCAATCAACCCTTGATTGTGCTTGAGAGGAGGAAGAGGAAGAAGGAACTCAAGGAAGAAGAACACAGCTTCTGCAGCCTTCTTTCTTTTCCCCGCGTTGGAAGAAGGATTGGAGGAAGAGGAGGCGGACAAGGCTCTCTTCTTTTTCCTTCTTGTTGGCGGCTGAACCAGGGAGTTGGGAGAGGGTGGCGGCAGCAAGGAGAAGAGGATTCAATTGCTTAGGGCGCCGGCCCCTAGTCCTCCTTATAAAGGGATTGGAGCTCCTAACTTTTAGGAGTTCCAATGACAACTTGCCTAAGAAGGGGGGGCGCCGGCCCTAGCTTCTTCATGTCACCCTAGCCAAGTGAGAGGGGCTGATGTCCCTCTTACTTGGTTAACCTAATCCTCTTCCAAAGAGGATTAGGTGCCTCTCTCATGGTTTAATCCCAATCCAATTAGGATTAGCCAAATTTGGTTCAATCTACGCTAGTCCTAATCCAATTAGGACTTGAATGAATTATGACTCAATTGAACTCTTCAATCCTAATCCTATTAGGAGTCATGTTGATTCATTAGATTAATAATTAATTTAGACTTAAAGAATCCTAATCTAATTAGGATGTATTTAATTTTAGTC